>NW_028277058.1:56287500-56587500 GCF_059951505.1 Python bivittatus
TCTCATCATGTGCCTGCTCAGGCCAGAGGCTGAAAAAAGCAGGGCACCCTCTTCAGATCTAATTTCATTTTCTTCGCCCAAGGGTACAGTGGAGTGTCGTTAGCCCCTTTCCTCTGGGCCCTTAATTTGCTTAATCCATATTTGAATTCCAAACCCCGTAGCCCTGACGATTCTCCGGCCACTGATTTTCCCACAGTTGCCTCAAAGGCTGAACAAGAGGCAGCGTTTTAAATGGTGTTTTCTTCGCTCGGAAAGCATTTTGCTTATATAACTGGAACAGAGCAGGGATTATATAAAAGGAGGGAGCAAACAGATCACAACAGCCCCGCCAAGCTTTCCAAGGCTTCTTACCCGCAACACACCTACGAGAACTCTGTGTGTGTTTCGTGGGTCTGACCTCAGGGGCTTCACTTAGAAAATTCCCCCGTCTGCAGCTATATTCCTCACCCTGTGATGTTTGCAAGCACGCAGGAAGAGGCAGAAAGAGACAAAAACAGTGCAGCCCGAGCATTCTTGGAAGGATCATTTAAGAATGGAAAATAAGGACAAGGAGACACAAATACACCCCGGGTTTTCTCGAGGAACATCAGCTGCAAAGATGCTGCTGAGCAGGACGGTCACATCTGGCACTTGTAATGGGACAAATGTTGTCCAAAGCCAACAAGCAGATAGGACCCAATGGTTTGGCCCCCATAGTTGGGATAAGGAAAAGTATGAACTAGGGGCCATCATCCCTCTTGTAGTGGTGAATCTACTGTCAATCAATGTCACTGGGTGATACTGAGATCAGTGTTACGGGAGGGGAGAAAAAGATATTCCCTCCCTCTGCGCCATGCACAGTTTTAAAGTTCAATCAAGCCTTCCCACCCCCATCAAGATACTTCCTTTCTAAATTAAAAGCCCCCTCCTCCAAAACACGGTAACCCAGACTTCCCCAACCTGGCAGTCTCAATACACCGGGAACTGCATCTCCCATGATCCCCAATCAGCCTGGGTGAGGACTCTGAGAACGGCAATAATTCTGCATATCCTCCCCATATATCTAAACTAGGTGGGGAGTGCTGGCAAGGGTGCCTGCAGTGTATGTGGGGGACGGGGCAGGGGGGAGAGGGTAACAAAATCAAGATGGCAGCTACGACTGTGTAAATGAAGCCCCGCCCCTTTTTACAGCATCACAACATGTGTAAAAAGGGGTGGGGCTTTGAACATGAAGATGCTGTGATCATTGGAAAGGATGCTCCAAATCTTTCATCATTTTGCTTGTCCTTTTCTACACTATTTTTATCTCTATGGATTCCTGGGCATTTGGGTGGCCTGTTGGGTTCTTGGTCTTCTCTGAACTTGGTTGTCTTCCTGAAGACGTTTTGTAACCAGGCTAGGTAACATCATCAGTGCATGGGGGAGTGAAGTTTGCTGCTTCTTTATATATAGTAGTCTGCGGTGCCAGTCCTGGCTGGGATATGTATTATTGGGTATCTGGATGGCCTGGTATTGTTTTACTGTTCTTTATTTATTATTAAATTTATATGCCACCCATCTCCCCCAGAAGGTGACTCTGGGCGGGTTTTAGCCTTCCAGCAACAGGTCATGGCGCTCTTTTAGCCTTCCTGGGCACAGCTTGGCACTCTTTGCTCTGGTCACAGAATCATACTGGTGGAAATAACTCTCAAAGTGATCTGGTCTATCCCAAAGCCAGTGCCAGGAACATGGTGGGCAAAAGAAACTCCCCAAAGCCACAACAAGCTACTTCAACCCGGATTCCCCAACATCTCTCTCCACCGCAGGACCAGGGCAGAACAGACCAAACTTTGACACCTCATGGACTTTCCTCTTTCATACATGCCAGAGATGTCTGAATGCACAGAACAAACTTTGTACCGTGATGATGCAATGCTGTTTTCATCCTTTGCTCCCCTGACCTCACCCAGGGACAGACACCTCAGCACCCTGCTGGAATGAATCCATCTTCAGAAATGCAACAAGGAAGCCTTGTTGATCTCACCCACTTAAGGGACAAGCCACACTCCCGTCTGAGAAACGTAGTAATTCCTCTGGAAGGAGATGGCTGTTTTAACCAACAGCAACCACAGGAACACCTTCCTTCATCTGCATCCGGATACATTACTATCTCTTTTTTCAACCAGACAGGTTTGCACATGCTAAACCCACCTTCCAAAAGCTGTTTTAGAAACATACTCAGTCTTTAACTGTCAGCCTTCCCAGGTAAACCAGACAGGAAACACAACAAGATGAGCTAATTCTACTTTACCGTAAAGCTACAGTAACAGAACTTGCAAGACTGAAAGTACAAATGTCCCACCGTCTCTTTTTGCAGCCTGATAAGTTAGGGGAGGTTCCTTTCTGAGTTTCTTTCTATATCCGTTATGCAGCTGTGGGGTTCCCCCACCTCTTATCTGAGTGTTCCCTAGGCAGCATTTCTTCCCCCCATCTCCCAAGGTCATTCTCACATACCATTACATTAACAAAAGCAAAGCTTGCCTCTTCAGCACCAGTGGCAGTCTATTAAATTCTATTTCCATCTATTCCTATCCATAATTTGTCCTTATTCTATTTTCCTTCTATTTCTATTTGAGGGGGGAAGGGGGAGGAACTCTGACAGTCTTTACTGGGGGTCACACAAAACATTTAACTAATTTACCAAATTAGCTCCGTTTGCACAATACACTGACTCACAAACTAAGTAAATGTTTGAATAATATGTATTTATTTATTTATTAAATTTTTCAACCACCCATCTCCCCCCAATGGGGAAACTCTGGGCGACTCACAACAAACATTAAAAAACATAAATATATATAAATACGTAAAACATCAGTTAAAAGCATTACTAGCAATATACTCAAACACCGAAAAATAACCAAGGTTAAACAAAGTAACCAAGCTTTGTAGGTTATGTGTTGGCAGCTGGTTGGTCTTTAATTGTGAAATCAGCCTCTAGGTAAGCCAGGATTCAACTGAAAACTTAAACATATGCCATGGAGATTATTTCCTTGCCTGAGATATCTTGGTTTTAGAGTCAGAAAATACAATGAGCGGCTCTGCAATGCTCATTTAGATAGGATACAACTTTCCAATGCATCTGCGTATTAAAATTAATGGAAGTCCTAGTTCTCTTCAAGACTCCTGCAGGACAACTTTGGGATGGACTGCATCTCTTGAATCCTATCTGTCTCTCTCCCACTGTGCTACTCTTGAGCATCCTCCAAGTGCATGGACGTTAATTCCCAGAATTCCCCAGCTATCATGGCCATCACTAAGTCCTGGGACTTGAAATCAGCACATCTGGAGAATGCCCAACTTAAGGAAGGCTTCTTTGTAGAGTCATCCAATGCCTGCTCCCTGAGTTCAATTATACTTCAGCCTGCTTCCTTGGTCTAGCACTGACTACCCCCATGAAGTACAGCATGGGCCTTGATGCTCACCCCAATTACCAGCCGGAAGTGTGGTCAACCTACATGCTTCTTCCAGAGCTTCTAAGAAACCACACAACTGCAAAGTAACTCACTCAAGATCCAGTAACAGAAACAAAATCTGCATTTGTATCTGATGATATCAGCTTGGTTTACACGCCCTCTGTGAGCAGGGCACTGAGTTCAGAGCAATATTAACATTTACTTTCCATGGTTTTATGAAGGGACATAAAGAGGGCAGGGCAAGGCTCCCGCCCTGATTAACTTTAGTCAGGCCACTTCACTTGACCAGGAGAGCAGCATTTTTGGAAGGTGGAGAGAGGTGGAAAGCTAGCAGAAGGGTTATTATCATGGTTACAGCCAAATGGTACCTCTGAAAGATCCCCCCAGGGATTTTACTCAGACTGGCTACTCACAAGACTTTAAACCACTGTGAGTTGATTTGCTCTGGGTTACCAGGTTGTATGAATCTAATGGTTGTGGTTTAGCACACAATGGTGAATTCAGCCAAGTGCAAGCTTTTTCAAGAAATAAACATAGCTTAGTAGGAGACGTCCCCTTAAATTTTAGACCCTGCTGAGGACTGTCCTCTGCCTCCTGTATAATTCAAAACCATGGTCAGAAACAACTCATAAAAACCAATGTTTAAAGATTAAAACTAAACTAAAGTTTGTCCAATTTGGGTCTAAAAGCTTGGTTCACACATTGTTGTAAGTCAAAATTTGATATATTTGCTTTTGGCTTAGAATGTTGTACAAGTATGGTTTATATATCCTGATTATTGCTGAACAGCCTGCTTTACACAGCAAGCATTATTATTACTATTATTCACATTTATAGACCACTGAACCCCTAAGGACTCTCGGTGGTTTAAAAGTTAAGATGTGTTTAACCACACGTTATTGCACAGTCCACAATTGGCTGTATTTGCATGACAGCAAATTATATACAGGCTTTACAACCCCACACTCTATGGAAGCGAAAGCTGGACTTTGAAGAAGCAGGACAGAAAGATATTGATGCTTTCGAAATACGGTGTTGGAGAATACCGAGGACAGCCAAGGAAACAAACAAATGGATCATCAAACAAATCAACACAGGATTCTCACTAGAAGCACAAATGACCAGGCTCAAATTATCCTACTTCAGAAACATTATGCAAAGACCTAGCTCTCTGAAAGATGGGATGGTGGGAAAAATGGTGGGAAAGATGAAAGGAAAGAGAAGAAGAGGATGATCAGCAGCAAGATGGATGGACTCAGTTACAATGGCCATGGGTGCACCATTAGAAGACTTGAAAGACCAAGTTATGGACAGATTGTGATGGAGAAAATCTATCTATGTGGTGGCTAAGAGTCAACAGTGACTTGATGGCCCATAATCAATCAAACTTCACAAGGCCCAATAGCAGGGTACACAGGACACACTGAACACAAATCAGAGCAATTATATTACATACAAATCTAATCTCTATGTTACAGAGATGGCAGTTTATTCAAACGTTAAGGTTAATGAAAGCAAGTTTAATATAGTACATGAACCAAACCAATGGAAAACTCTAATTAGGGAAAACCTTAGGAAAACAAGGAAGGACTAACTACTTGATAAGAGATAACTTAATGTGCAAGTCTAGAGCACAGCTCCAGTGCTGCAAGCATGGTTCCTTCAATCCACCATTAGATCATTTAAACAAGGGACCCCCCAACCCCCTGGTCCTCAAATTAGCTGGAAGAACTCCAAAAATTCTCAGGCAGAGCAGAATTCACTAGATTGGAGAAAGAAAAGTGAAATTCATCTAGCATTTCAAACCTGGAATGAAATACACAGTGTATTTCAATAGGTGTGGTATGATTCCAAAAAGGAGTAGATTCTTTGGAAGGATTTGGGCTGGGATTTACTCAAAGAAGTAGGTTCTAAAAGCATTCAACATGTAACAAATACATTTGTTCTTATCAATGAACACATCTGCTTATTTTCAATTAGTCCCTGATTTTTCAAGATCAAATGGCCAGTTCATACATCAGGGTAAACCATGGTTTGCTCTAAGCTCTAATGATTAGGTCACAGTGATTGGGTTCACACAACACACTAAGCTGGAACCAAACAGACTGCATTACAATTTAGCACAGCATCCTAACCAACCCAATGGGATTCTATCTGCCAAACTTGAAATGTGGTTGTATCTAGATATCCCTGAGTGACTTACTGATTTTTAACATTCATCTATTTGACATGGTTGTTGTGAAGACAGTTCCTACAAAGGTCATCGTGACCCCTCTGAAACAGCTATGGGATACAAGCATGAACAAGGTAAGAATTTAACATGGGATCTTGGGCAAAAAGGCTCTTAATCTGGAGCCAAGCATCATTTTCTTAGTTCATTTATTTGCTAAGCTAATACAGACTCTCGTACTCATCCCTCATGTCGTGAAAGTGAGGAAGGAAAGATCTGGTTGAAAATCATATGATGTTTAAATGATCTAGTTTGCATTGTGCCAACCTCTAGCTCAAGGCTCTTTGGAAGATCATAAAATTTCTAGTATCAGATAAAGGGAGTTAATAGCAGTCCTGACTTTTTTTTTTTTTTTTTTATCACAAGGCAAACATGCACCAGCTGGGGAACAAACTTTGTAACTTCACTGCAATCCCTCATAGAATCAGCTGATGAACTCACTGGTTTACAATACCACAATGACAACTCATTTTTAAAATGTGGGATAGGTTCGTGATGAGTTGTAAGCTATGACAGCCAGCTATGGAACCTCCACGTTCTCAGCTGCTATATACCAACCAAGCAATTAGGGTTCACTGAAGACCTAGCCTGTACTATTTGACCTGGTTACTGGGACTAGGTGGGTCTGACTTCACAGCACAGCTTAGGTCTCTATTTATTTGCATTACTATATCTGTCAAGCGTCAAAACAGTTGTGATGTCATGACTTGACTACTGCAATGCATTCTACATAGGGCTACTTCTGAAGACTATCTGGAAACTTCAATTAGTGGAAAACATAGCTGTTGGGCTGAGAACCAACACACAGTACCAGGATGATATGATGCCTGGGTTACGCTGACTACCAACTGCTAACTGGGTACAATTTAGGTGTTAGGGTTAGGGTTAGAATTGGAATTTGGAAGGACCACCTTTCCTGCTCCAACCTGTCTAGACAGCCAGAATTCTGGGACTTGAAGTCCACACATCTTAAAGTTGCCAAGGTGGAGAAACCCTGGACTAGACACTACCACTGACACAAGGACATGTTGAACTCGTTCCATGTTACAGAACAGTGTTACATGAAAATTTTCTCTGTGCCAAACCTTTTGAGACAGGCCTTTAAATACTAATCATTTCAGTATTTAAATATTTTAATCTGGTTTCAGGGGTTTTTCTTCTTCTTTTGTATTTCTGTATTTTTTATATATGTAACTAATGTCTTGAGCATTCTGTTCACAGAAAGGCAGGATCTAAAACACAGCCGATCAAAGCAGAACAGAAATAGAATAAATGGCTATTTATAAGACAACGTTGTATACAGCAGTAGATTTGAATAAAGGAATCTTTTTCCCTTCAAAGTTGAGTGCTTGTTCCTTTAATTAATGAGCTCTTAAAAACATAGCTGCCTGACAGTGTGTTTTCACAATTTAGAGGATACCTTTTTCTTCTGCTGCCTTTCTATGCACTATTAACAACTTTCTTTGTTTAAGGGTAATACAGTAATTAATCCTTACATCAGCTTTCAGTTTTAAAGCTAAAGTTCTTTAAAGTACTTTGCTGGTACTCCTTTTAAATGTTTTTAATGATTGCATCAGAAGGAGCATACTGGCAAATAATTTCTATTCTACCTTTCTTGGAGGATGAGTGGGCATTGTTTCTCAACTTTAGCAACTTTAGGATGTGTGGACTTCAATGCCCAGAATTCCCCAGCCGACAAAGATGTGTGGACTTCAACACCCAGAATTCCCCAGCCGACAAAGATGTGTGGACTTCAACACCCAGAATTCCCCAGCCAACAAAGACGTGTGGACTTCAACACCCAGAATTCCCCAGCCAACACTTTAAGATGTGTAGACTTCAACTGGCTGGAAAATTCTGAGTTGAAGTCCACACATCTTAAAGTTGCCAAGGCTGAGAAACACTGTTAGACTGGGTCAGACTGACAGTCAGTGGCTAGGCTCACAACTGTGCTACGTCATGTCTGTTTAATCATGGTTTGTGGAATAAATCAAGTTGGCTAGGTCACGTAACTCACTAAGCCATAAACAAGGATTTATTCAACCCAATGACTAGATTCACAGAGTACACTAAATCTGTGTTTCAAGAATAGAGAACCTGAACATAGATCTTCTCCATGCTGAACCAGCATTCTGTCCACATGACATTTCTGACCAGAAATTCATCTCTCCTGCACTAAAATTGCAAAAATTCTGCAACTTGTTTTTATTGTGCAAAGTCACACACCAGGTGGATCTGAAAGGAAGAACTGAGGGATAGACATCTTACATTTGCTGAGAATATGATACTAGAAGGAAGGGGCTGTTGAAAGCAAGCGGAGGGTGCAAAGAAGCTACTGCTGTCATCACTTCAAGAGGACAGAGAGAAATACACCCCCAAAACCTTCCCCATTGCTAAGGACAGAGCAGTGTTTCTCAACCTCACAGAAGATTGTTTGATGAGAAGTTGAAAAAATATGACATTCTGGTATTCAGGCTGAACAAGCAGCAAGTGTAGATCGGATGCTTGTAGTGGCTCACCTGGAAACTTCTGATCTGCCCCAAAATCTGCGCCTTGAACAGCCCCCTTCTGCCAAAATGGCTACCCTAGCAATGTGTATGTATATCTGTATCTCCCCCCACGCTGTCCACATGAAAAGGCTCTAGATTATTATTCCTGAATGATTTAGGTTAGTAACTGCTTCTGAGGCTTGCAATCCCCAAGAAGCCAGTAAAACAGAGAAGAAAATCCAATATTGATCAAACAGAAGCAGACACCACAAGCCAGAAGTTTCTGTCCTTCGCTGTATCCTATAGGATCCATGTTTCACTTTTCTCCAATTTCTATCATTGTGGGAGTGACGGTTTACTGCAAACCCAAGCAAAGAAGATCTGACTGTGTATTTTTATTTTATTGGTGGAGTGTTGTTGGGAGGGACAGCATGAATGCAACAGGGACTGAGCTAGAAAGTATGGGCTATAAATTATTCAACACCACTCACCAAAATAACTCTCACAGCCACTCATTGACTTTAGTCTATAAAGCCCATGCAGCGTTCTAGCACTGTGGTGTTGGTATCAGCTTGATACCACAGTGCTAGAATGCTTGAAATGTGGAATATCAGCTTCCATTTCTAGATATAGAACCTCAACACATTTTTGGCAGGAGGCTATTTACCTCTATTGTAGGATCGTATTCATCTACAAAATGGTTCTGAATGAGCTGAATCGTCAACGCGCTCTTGCCCACACCACCAGCACCAACGACTACGAGCTTGTATTCCGTCATCTTCTGAAGGCCTAGGGAAGATCCAATAAAAATACCAAAATAAATGCAACATATAAAAAATTACAAAAAATAAGTCCAGTATTAAACCACTCCGTCTCTACCTAGCTGTATGAATCCAGGGGAGTAAAGTGTCGACAAAGGATGGAGATATATAACCAAGTCCTTAGACCACCTGAAGTATCTCCCTTGTTATCAGAATAAAAAGAATAATCAGACAAAATAGTTAGTAACATCTAGCTTCCAATCATACAAAGCTTCTACAGAACAGGCCCCATTCCCTGCAAATTCTCAGTCTGATTTCTAGGTCTTGCACAGGTGACAACACCCACGTTGAATTACAGATATGAATAGCAATGCCCAGAATAGAGATGCTATGGCCCATTTGTGGTGGTGCTGCACTAAAACCAGCTGGCAGAAATGAAAATTCAAAGGCTTTCCAACAGCGAGATTCCAGGTAGCCAAAATAACTGATAAACCCCTCCCCAAAAATATTGTTTTGGACAACAGCTGTTCCTCTTAATGAGTACACAGCCCTGGGTCCAGTGGCCCAAAAGTTCTACACCTGGTAGTCTCCCATTTTTGCAAATCTAAAACCCATATCAATTGAACAGCCACTTTGGTGTAGTGCTTAAGGCACCAGGCTAGGAACTGGGAGACTGTGAGTTCTAGTCCTGCCTTAGGCATGAAGCCAGCTGAGGGACCTTGGGCCAGTCCCTCTCTCTCAGCCCTAAGAAGGAGGCAAGGGCAAACCACTTCCAAAAAACCTTACCAAGAAAACTGCAGGGACTAGTCTAGGCAGTCGCAAGGAGTCAAAGACCAACTAAAGGCACACACACAAAACCCAAACAGTTTGCTCGATTAACAAGTTACAGATTTCTTAGTAAGTTGTAATCAGGTACCTCAAGAAATGGTAAAAGCTGCGTTCAGCATCTGTAAAGCAAGAGGGTGCTGTTTTTTGACCCAGGGCCCTTTCTGCCTTCGTGCAAAAAAATCCACAAGTCTCTGAGAACAACACGGGCAAGCCGGGGGGGGGGGGGGGGACTAGATTGGATTTAATTTAATTAAAATTTAAAGTTACAGATGTTCTTATGTCCTGTTTGTTGCATGTAGTTTTCCTGGGAACAGTGGAAAAGTAGGTGCCACTATCTTCCAGAATTTTTTTTAAACTTTCCAGTCTAGCAGTTTAACCTGTAACACTGGCCGTTCCAAGTGGTCTCCCATCCCAGTATTTATTTAATTAAAAAATGTATAGTGCTGTGCATCTTGAATACATAACTCTAGGCAGCTATCAAACCGAGTACACAAGTGTGTGTGTGTGTGTGTATTTTATATATATGTAAAATTCCCATAAACAAAGTGAAATACAGTTAAAATAATCAAATAGAGAACCAAAGTACTGCGTAATGAAGTCACAATGCAAACACGTGGCTCTAATGCCTGCAGGGGAAAATGGGGTCTTCATTAACTACCTTTGCTTTTCCCAATCAGCCCATAATAGCTAGGCACTGCCCCTTGCTAAGGCCTTAAAATTGCAATAAATCATGAAAGCTTATCCCTTTTAATAAAATTTGTTGGTTGGAAAAGGTGCTATCAGGCTCCTAATCAATCAAACATGATTGATAAGATTATTCAACCTGTATTGCCCCTTGGTATCACGCTGAAAATTGCAGGCTTAGGTCTGTACCTTACAATCCACCTAGATATCAGGAGAGGTTAACTGAGGATTGTATGGACAGGAGATGAAGGAAGCCAGGCTGGAATCAAGAATTTTAAAGTCCACTATAATCATTGAAAGTGATTCAATGATATATTTCCTAGAACACACAAGGCCTCTACGCTTTCACACTTGATTAACTCACATAACATTCCTCCTCCAAGCAGACGTACAAGCCGCGTGCAAGATCCTCGTTTCAGAACACCACTGCACTTTTACACAATGAGAAGCTTACAACCAAAACAGAGAAACACACACATGAGCCTGCTATTAAATCAAGAGGGTGATGAACTGAAATTAATTTTCATCCCAGCCAACTGAATGTCCTGTCTTATCGGTATATTTAATTGCAATCTGTTGGAACCAAGAATGCTATTTTTACATTTGGGATTTCAAACAATAGGGACTGTCTTACTTACTACTGGTTATCATGTTTTGCTAGTCCTGTTAGAGTTACCTTTAATCTAGGTTTATGATTTATGAAACAAGCAGAAAGAAAGAAACACAGACTTTTCTTCTTCTTTGTACTTCATGCTTGTAACTGTGAAATAATTTTAATGGAATTAAAGGGAATTAAAGTTGAAGGGAATTTGAACCATGAATGTTTTCAACAATGAGTTTTTAATTCATACTGATTCTCCTCACAAAAGTGACTGTTACAGGTATCAGGCTGAGTCAGACCGTGATGTGACCAAACCGAACCTTGAGTAAAGTGGGATTATAACTAGGTTAGTCATATCCAAGCCTAATCTAGTCTCAGCAGATAGCAACATCTCGCTGACATTAACAGGGCTTAGAAGCTAAGCTCTGGTTGGTGTCTGGATGGGAGACCTCCAAGAACCATCTCAGCTCTGGGCTAGGTTGTGAAATGGAAAAAGAGGGCAGCGCATCGCTCCTGTCCTATCTCCAAGAAAAACACCTGGAAGTATCCATGAAGTCACCCAAAGTTGTGTTCAACTCAAGGAGACCTTAAGCTAATCTACTAGAAAAGTTATTTCCTCTCTAGAAGACCTCAGAGGATATTCTCCATGTTGACTCCAGACGGGTAGAAACAGCTGGAGACAGACAGGCAGACCCTCAAATAACCAGGCCCCATGCCATGAAGGGTTTCATAGGTGATGACCAGCACCTCAACTCACATCCGAAGGTTGACTGGCAACCGATGCAACTTGCATAGCAGTGATGACACATGGGCGTAGCGAGGAGCACTTCTTATGCTGCTGCAATTTGGGCCAGCTGTAGCTTCTGGACAGTCTTCAAGGGCAGCCCCATGTAAAACACGCTGCAACAGTCCAATCATGAGGTGACTAGGGCATGAGTGACTACTTGAAGGGCCACCCGATTAAGGAGAGGGCCCAACTGGTGCCCAAGATCAGCCTCCTGGCCACAGCTGGGCACTAGTTTCGAAGGGGGACCCCAACCACATGCAAGACCAACAGTGAAAACGTCCCAAGCCGAGGGGATGCAGCCACAAAACAGCCACAGCCACTCAGTCCTGTCAGGATTGAGATGAAGTCTGTTCCTCCCCATCCAGACCCGAGCAGACTGCAGACACTGGGTCAGCACACTGACAACGTGACCCACACAGCCTGGGGTTGAGATGTACAATTGGGTACCGTCCACATACTGATGATGCTGAACCCCAAACCGATGGACGATCTCGCCCAGGGGTTTCAGACAGATGTTAAACAGGAAGGGTGACTGACCGCTGAGGACGGAGGTGAACCGCCACAGCACAGTGCCCCCCACTCCCAACCAGGTAGTCCAGAAGGATACCATGATTGATAGTATCGAAACCCGCTAAGAGATCAAGGAACACAAGGATGCCCTCGCCCAACAAACTGGCTCCACCAAAGGTCATTGACAAGTGTGACCAAGGCTGTCTCATACTACATCTTGGCCTGAAACCCAACTGGAATGGGCCCAGATAATCCATTTTCCCCAAGATCCTCCTCAAGGGCTGTCTGACTACCTTAGATTATTATATTATTATATAATATAATATAGTTTTATATATATATATATAATTATATAATATAATATTATATATTAATAATATATTAGATTATTAGATTGACTGCCAATTATTCTTGGATCTATTTATTTTCTATTTATTAACGTAATTTTGTAATTTTACTTGATTTTAACTGTTTTGTAAACCGCCCAGAGTCATCCAACAAGATGGGCGGTAACAAATTTGATATATAAATAAATTGAGATGTTATGTTAAAAGCCTGAACTACTTTATATTAATCCTATATGTATCTTTTTTCCTTAAGTGTCAGTTCACACACTTTTATCTCACACACACACACATACACACACACACACAGAAAAAGTCAGGCCCCATCAGCAATTTATTATATAAATTACATTCATTGTTTGAATTGGCTGTCATTTTCTTTCTCGTTTGACACATGACTTTTGAACGTTCCCAAGTACAGTGACGTTTCTTCTGAAAGAACAATTAATTAATGAAACATTTTATGACTGGCCTATCGGAGCCTGACCTTTGATACACTATATATATAGATGTGTGCATATACACACACACGCATATATATATAATAAAATAGCATCACTGGTGTATAGGTTTTATTTTTGTTAAATTTCACTAACAAAAATAACAAAAAGGATAAGAAAAAAATGGATGCATGTGACAAAAAGCATTCAGCTACCAAATTCTGGTAAGTTGGGGAATGTAATTTTTAGAACATGGATGCACAATCAGAGCCTTCAGTGCTCCACAACTTGAGTTTCACTTCCCAAAGTTGTCATCTAATTATAAATCAATTGTAACCATATGAAGTGCATTGAATTCATTAAATCAAACTCCATTTTCCCCCTTCCCCACCGTGAGAGTGTGGGCTTTCTCACACCATTCAACAGCCTATGGACCAGTAAGCCTGTGAACAGTGTTCTCAAGCTAGTCAACTTTAAGATGCGTCGACTTCAACTTCCAGAATTCCCTAGCCAGCCATGGAATTCTGGGAGTTGAAGTCCACACATCTTAACGTTGACAAAGTTGAGAAACACTGTTCTAGAAGATATTCCAGGAAACACTCCAAGCACTGTTGCACACTGATAGGTTCACTCTGACCTGCTGAACTGAGAGTCTGGCAGAGGATTCACTCCATATGAGCAAAACGGGTAGCAGTAGACAAGTTATTTTCAACTATCATCCACCGTCATGTCATTCTGAACTTCCCCAGGAGTTTTCAGAATGTATTTTGAAAGCTACCATATTCAGTTCTAAATGGTTGGAACAGCTAATTTTGTTTCAGAACATAGTTGGGTGAGTCCACAGCAAACACAGAGAGCCAGTGTAGTGTGTTGATGGAAGTGTCAGACCCAACTTGGAAAGCCATGTTCTGGTCTCTGCTCAGCCACAGAAGTCCCCAGCGTGACTTTAGGCCAGTCCTTCCCTCCCAGCTCAACCCACCACAAAGGACTCCTGTCATGGGGAGAATATGAAGGGAGATCCCCTCGCAAGCCATCTTGAACTGGGGAGAAAAGGCAGATAGCAATCCCACAGAAAATAAAATAAACCCCTTACATCTCAAGACCACTGTGGTTTTTAAATCTGGCCACCCAGGATAAATGAAAAAATACAACTCCCAAGGGGAACCATTTCAGATAGGCTGGAGCTGCATCATGGCTGAGAATTATAGGAGTACTTCCCCCAACAGATCTTGGGAAAGGCTGTCCTCAAATTTCAGAATCGTGCAGCATCATGTTCATCCCAGGCAATCTCACTTCAATCACCCCAAGTGGGGAACCACCGAGAAGTTTCCTCCCTTGTGCTTTTTGAAAGCTACCGTGCTGTGGAGAAATTCACTTAATGTCTCAGGAAAGTTTAGACAGCAACTTTCTGCTGACAAGTTCTCCAAGATGAGGGTGGGCTCCCAGAACATGCAGCTGGCTAGTTCTGCACAGCAAAAAGTCAACCACATTGTTATGTTATGGTCCAGTATACTTTGCAAATCCAGGCAGTTGGGTTCATTCAGAAAACTGTTCTTCAATTCATGACCGGTTAGTCCACTGGGCAAACCAGCACATTCAGACAGCGGTGAGCAAAATGAAACGTTTTGCCCCATTTTGAGAACTTGTGCAGAAAACCTTCTAATACGTTTTTGGTTTAAGCGCGAAGAGAGTAAGGAAGGAGGCACCCCAGTTCACCTCCTGGGAACGACACTGCTTGCAGGACGAGCCCTTTGCACATCTGCAATTAAGCTGACTGGTCTTCCCGTTTGCAGCTGACCAGTAGTGGACAGAGCGCCCTACAACACGCAGCCCGCGCATCTGCGCTGGTTACGGCAGATGGCAGCAGTGACAGCCGCCACAAGAGAAAGGCACACACCCACGCCCGCCCCTCCGTCGGTTTGAACCCTTTCCATCTTCACTTCACACACCCCCCCCCCAGCATTTGACTTTTCCTGTGCTCTGCTTCCTTCACTGTTTATGCTCCTGGGGGGTTGGGGGGAGCAAGAACCTGGCATTCTTTTCGTTATGCCACCCTGCCCGTGAGCCACCCCGCCGTATTTCTCAATCGCCTTTCCCTCTCCGCCCCACTTTTCCGCCATGGCAAAACGGAGTTTGCAGAAGGTGCCCCCAGGATCTGACCTCCCAACCCGGGCCGGATTAGCGTGGGTGCCACCCGCTCTGCAGGCTGGACCTCCCCAGAAGAAGAAGACCCGACCTGAGGTTCGCGCGGCGATGGAGAAAGGGCTGTCGCCAGGTCCTGGGGCAGAAGCGACAGGACGACGGCCAAACCTGCAGGGCCTCCGAAAGCTTCTCGCTGGGGGCGGAGGCGGCTGGACCCGGCGATGTGGGGGCAAAGCGCCCGGTGCGCTGGAAAGCGCCGCTGGGACCCGGGGTGGAAGGGATGGGCTGGGGCAGGGCCACCGTTCAGGGGCGTCCGCCAGGTCTGGGGCAGAGACCGCGGCGGCAAAGGCAGCGCGGAGGGCTGGACCCTCCTCGCCCCAACACCCTGCCCCGGATACGCCGGGGGGGGGGGCAAAGCTTTGTGGCTGATGCGCCCTCGGCCCCGGGCAGAGGCGGCGGGGCGCCCGGCGGGGAGCAGAGGCGCCCAGCTCTGCCCGAGTTTTCCCTAAGTTCCCGGAGGAAGGGGGCTGCGCTTTCCGTGGGGCGCCCCCGGGAGGAAGGGGGGCAAAGGCAGCCAAGCGGAGCCAAGCTTGCCAAGGCGGCTGGGCTGGGCTGGGCTGGGCTGGGCTGGCGCGCGCCCCTCCCCCGGTCCGAGGCGCGGGGAGTCGGCCCGCCGGACCCCCCAGGAGCCGCCCCCCGCCCCGATTTCCCGGATCGCGCGCACTCGCCTCTCTCCCGCTGGCCGGCGCCGCTCCGCTCCGCTGCGCTTCTCCGGGGCTGAAATGGCCGGAGCCGGGGCTGCTGCTGCCGATCGCCGAGCGGGCGAGGGCGCGGCTCGCTCGCTCGCTCCCTTTTCGCAAGCCCCATCGAAGCCCTCGGCTTTCCATTGGACGGGCTGGAGGGGGAGGGGGAGGCGGCGGTGGGCGGGGCCGACCGGGGAGGGAGGCGGCACCGGGGGCTGGCGCAAGAGGTCCCCCCGCGGCGGGAAGGTTTGCAAAACGCGCCCGCCCGTCGGCGAGAGGCGCAGCGCCGCGCCCGGGCTGGGAGCTGCGGCGGGAAGGAGGCGAGTGCGGGAGGCGCCGCCGACTTGGAGAGGCAAGCGCGCTGCGCGCCGCGGAGCTTGCTCCCGAGGCAGCGCAACTTTGGAAGCGCGCAGGAGCAACAGCCTGGCTGCCCCCCCCGCCCCCCAAGGGAGGCCATCACGGAAGGACACAAAAATTGCCGCAAGGAGCCGCGCTCACCCCGCGCGTCAGAACGAACGCGCAAGCCGGGCTCTTGGGACCGGCGCGCTCCTTTGCGCGTTGGAAGCCATCTGGAGCGTGGCTGAATTAGGGTGGCCAATAAAGCGGGTGGTCAGCGCGAGGGCCGGGGCTAATCAGCTACCCTGATAAGAAGCTGGAGCGGTACTTTGCACCTGGGGAGCGGGCGGGAGGAAGGGCGGGAGCTGAGTAAGATCCGAAGCGACGCGGTCGTGGGAAAGGCACCAGGCGTGCCCGGGTGGCCCGAGAGGTGAGGATGGGCATGTTGCGAAACCAAGCGAGCAGCCGTGTGTTCCCACCAGCGCGCGGAAATGGGAGGTCCCTGCAGAAGAGCGGATGGGGGGGACAACTGGGTCGAAAGCGCCTTCGGCCCGGAGCAAACCGAAACACGCAGGTGACCCTCCTGCACCATTCCGCTCAGGGAGGTCCCGCCGGTTAAAACTGAGGGCGGATTAAGGAGGCAAGACGCGGCCGGTTCCCGGGGGAAGCAAGAGCCCTTCCAGCCTGCGCGGCAGACGCAGGGATCACGAGCCGTGCCCCTGCGCTCTTTTCACCCGAGGTAAAGCCTTCTGGCATACCCAGCCCCAACCACCTCTAGCATTCGGACGGTCAGCGAAAAAGTTGAGACCTTGTAACACTGGCCAACGGGGAGATCTGTTGGGGAAGCAACCCCCATCATCCTCGGCCAACATGCCCAAAGGCTGGGATGGGTGGGGAAAGATGGGAATGGAAATCAGGCGGGCCAGGAGAACACAGCTTCCCTTCTTCCTGCTCCAGAAAACCCCTCTTCCCCTCTCAGCCCAGTTTCCAGCCCAGCCACCATCATCTTACCCCGGTCTCCAATCCGCCCTCCTTTGGTTGCTTCCAGACGTTCCTCCTCCCGCAATGCTACTTTCCCTGTTCTCAGCAAGCTCCGAATTAGCACCCAGGCGGCCTCTGATTGGCTGGCGAGGGGAGGAAGAGCGGGACGCAAAAGGTTTGGTCTGTGCACCTACAAAAAAGGTGCTGACAGTTGTGTTAGTCCGGTGTGCCTGATTTTGTGTGTGTGCATGCGCAGGTTCTGGCAAGCTGCTTCCACTTGCTGAACTGGCATCTCATTCTGGAGTGGTTCCATTCTTTTCTTTTCTAACTTATCAGTTTTGCTCACCAGCTGGTAGAATAACTGGAATAGTCTCATAATGTGTTTTGATTTCTAAGGGGGAAATAGGGTTGTAGTTAGCGCGAAGATTAGGGAGGGAGCATAAAGCCGGAGTCAGATTTCCTTGGGAACTAGTTCTTCTTGGATTCAGGAGTAGTTTCTTCCAAGATGTGTCCTAGGGGTTTACTTTTAAAGGGAGTGATAGGGTCTTCACCACCCTCCTGAGACACTGTTTTTTAACTGATTATGTACCATCAAGTCATAGCTGACTTTTAACAACCACATAGATGGATTTTCTCCAAAACGATTGGTTGCTAACCTGGCTGTTCAGGTTTTCTGATAGTGCCCCATTGCCACTGTAACTGAATCCATCCACCTTATTGCTGGTCTACCTCTTCTTCTCTTTTCTTCCACCTTTGCCAGCATTAGAGCCTTCTCCAGACAGCTAGGTCTTCGCCTAATGCAGTGTTGTCCAAACTTGGCCACTTTAAGATGAGTGGACTTCAACTCCCAGAATTCCCCAGCCAGCCATGCTGGCTGGGGAATTCTGGGAGTTGAAGTCCACTCATCTTAAAGTGGCCAAGTTTGGACAACACTGGCCTAATGTATCCAAAGTAGGATAATTTGGTCCTTTGTGCCTCAAATGTGAACTCTGGGTGGATTTGTTCAATGATCCATCAGTTTGTTTTCTTGGCTGTCCATGGTATTCCCAAGAGTCTTCTCCAACACCAAAGTTCAAAGGCATCAACACCCTTCCTATCCTGCTTCTTCAAAGTCCAACTTTTGCTTCCATGGAGTGTCACAGGGAATAGCATGACCTGCACGATTCTGATCTTTCTGGTGCAGACACATCCTGGCATCTGAATATCTTTTCCAAGGTCTTCATGGATGTTCTACCAAGTGCTAATCTGTGACTTTTGATGGTTGATCCTGAAAGGCAGAAGCTCTCCACCTCTTCCATACCCCCATTGTTCATTCTAAGATACCCTCTTATATAGCAGCATTTTATATTTGGTGTGTGTTGGGGCTGGCTAGTTGGTTGGTGAATTTATATCCCATTCTGGGAAATTTTCTAAGGCTTGCAAAATTTAGAAACAATACAAGAATAAGAAGGTATGCCAGTTCAAGTATATATAGGTGTATTTTTATTGTAAAGGGCCCTCGGCATGGAAAAGTAGCACATAAATGCTACAAATAAATAAGTTTGTCAAAATGGGTCTTGAATGGAATATGTAGTCTTCTCTTTCATCCTCAGCCCATATCACTCTCTTCTTTATTGTCCTTTTCCTTCTTTGCAACAGAAATCGGTTTTGCTTTTGCTATTATTCCACAAAAAACACTTCATATTGCTTAATCCTTCTGTCTGCACAAATTCTGCCGTGAGGTTGTTGGCCAAGCAGGATTGCTAAGAGATAGGACAGATGTGAACCTCAAGGTCTGTAGAAGCAAAAAAAAAACAGGAAAAAGTTATAATCCCCTGCTCCACCCCAAAAAACAGCTCAGAAACTATAGTCTCCTGGAAAAAGAAAATAGTAACTTAGGGGTGGTGGTCTCTTCTTGCTTGTAGACCATACTAGATGGGGGGAGATGGGAGTTGTAGTCTAGCCCATCTGGAGGTTGGTGGTGCCTCTAGATGAGAGAATGATTAGATGCAAATCTGGAACTTCAAATGGCAGAATTGCTGGGACAAGGTGAGGAGACACTGCAATGTTTTGTTCAGATCTCCCTGGTATTTGTCCTAATACTATTAACAGTTCTCAACGATGACAGCTGTATTGCCCTTTTGAAATGATGTGCTGTCACCTTCGGTGCTTAATCCTTCTCATAATGAACCAATCCTCACCATAGTCATTTCTTCAGGGTATCACCAATGAGTTGGGCCTGTTTAGCTAGCTAGCTAGCTAGCTAGGCTGGGTTGTTCTGATAGCAAGCAACTCTTGGCCGCAAACATCTCCACCTCTGCACGTGTGTGAGATGTACTAGCCAGTGTTTTTCATGCTGGCTGGGGAATTCTGGGAGTTGACGTCCACACATCTTAAAGTTGCCAAGTTTGAAAAACACTGTCCTGGACCTATCTGCAATACAGTGAGTGACTGTATTCACCCAATGTGCTTTATCAGGTGAGCCCATTTTCTGGGTCCACACAATAAATCTGTAAACTAAGTTTATAGCTGGGATTTGCAAATGGGCTAAGCTGGCTATAAGCCAAGGCTTAACATACTATGTGAATGCTGATGCAAGATCTTTCACTGAGCTGCTAAAACATGTCTGAACAGATCAGTGTAGCAAAGAGCTCCATCTTCTAAGCACACTGTGGAATAATTCTGAAATCTCTCTATTATTAAAGCAGTACAGGTAGTCCCCGTGTTAAGAACGCCCAGTTTAAGGACGACCCATAGTTAAGAACGGAGCCCATTGTAGGAAAATTCAAGTTAAATACACAGTGATTCGAGTTAAATAGATAATGGTTCAAGTTCATTACACAATTCTCCTTACACAGTATTACACAATAATACTGTTCTGGCTTACATACAAATTCGACTTAAGGACAGACCTTGGGAACGGAACGTGTTCTTAAACTGGGGACTACCTGTAGTAAAACAATTCAGCTTGATCAGACTATTTATTCTTTTTTTTTTTAGATTTTTTAAAATTGTATTCTATTTTCTAAATTTTATTCTATTTGATATACTAAGCCTTCTCTCGAGTAGCTTTGATTTGAGAAGAACACTATTTTTTCTTTAGGGCGGCAGTTGTATTCCTGGACCGAAGCTAGTATTTTGATCTTCCATTAGTTAAGAGGCTCAGAGGCTGCACCTGTCTTGCTCCGAGCGCTTCCTCTTTAATTACTGGTTTCCCAACCTGTCACAGGAGCAAAATATCTGAATTAAGCATAGCAAAACACAAGCTATTCTGGGAGTTGAAGTCCACTCATCTTAATTAAGCATAGCAAAACACAAGCTATTCTGGGAGTTGAAGTCCACTCATCTTAAAGTGGCCAAGTTTGGACAATGCTGGCCTAATGTATCCAAAGTAGGATAATTGGGGCTACAGTTTAATTGGGGCTGGGGTCTATAAAATGAGTGGGTGACACTACAGAGGAAAGAGGGTTGCTTCCAGTTTAGGGGATCATGGTGGTGGAGCGACTTTTCAAGCTGAGGCCAATTTTAGGGCTGGCAGAATACTTTCCATGAATGGTCTACCTCAAAAGGGCTGGAACCTGCTTATCCTTTTCCAGAATTCTGGCCAGGAGCTCAGGTCTGCAAAAAGGGGGCCATGGGCCGGATCAGTGGGCACACTAGGAAAAAGGCGCCAAACAGACCATCATCCTGCAATAAGCATTTCCACTGGTCAAAGCAGTTCTGTGATCAGAGATTCTTATTTCCTTGGCCACCCGTGCCCCCCCCCCCCGCAGAATTTTTCACATTTCGGTGGCCGTCCCAGGAGCTGCAAACCTGGTGCTCTCTGGGGACACCAAGGAGGGATTCCAGCTTTGAGAGATTTCCGGAGCAAAGCTCGCCAACCCTTGCTGGTGGTCAGCAGTGGTTCTCAAAAGCCCCTATTCCACAGGTCTTACTGCCTCCTGAATTTCCCACAATGCTCTGAGGTATCCTTCCAAGGCTTGGCGAGACTTCAGAGGCTCATGAGGCTTGGTTAATTGCACAGAGACAAAATGTTCAGCCTCAAAGTTTTGGATTGACTATGGAGGGGCTCATCCCTTGCACTAAACCCCAATATGGCTTGCTTGTGGCTTACAATGGGATGGGCAACTTCCGGCAGGCAGGAACTACAGTCTGTCTTTGCTTATTAAATTCAGCCCCTGGGAATGTGATCCCTTTCTCTCTCTTGTTTTATTCCATTTTAAATGGGCTGAGTTACCTTATGCACCATTTTCAAACTCTCATGCATGGTTTGGAATAGACTTTCCCCATCTGGTGACCTTCAAATGTGTTGGAATGCTGGTCGGGGACAATGGCAATTATAATCTGACATGTCTGGAAAGCACCAGATTGGATAAGGCTTGTTTACCAAATGCTTGCAATGAAATCACAAGTGTCCAAACTGAAGGGGAAAGAACTCATCCTTGACGTTTGGCATTTTTTTTATTTCCAGTATTTGCACTGAATGCTTAACATAAGAGTACTGCATATATATATATATGTGTGTGTGTGTGTATGTATGTGTGTGTATACACACACACATACGGCATATATATATATATACATTTTATGCATACATTTTTCCTATAATTTTGATAAAACTTTTAAGAAAAAAGATTAAAAATTAATAGAAACTAATATAGGGTAAGAAAAAGAACAGATCAAAGAAAGAGCTAAAAGTGCAAAAGCAAAGAAAGAAAAAAGATATAAAGAAGTAGCTTCCCATTTTCTTTTCAGCAGTTGTAAGTACAATTGTAGATTTACCTCTTGCTTTATGGTTAGAGCATAACTCCATTTTTTAAATAATTTAGCCTATCTAATCATCAGATCCATAGACCATAAGTTCATTTTTTTCTGTTTCATGCAAAAAGCCTGTAAGGGGTTTCCAGTCAGCATAAACATAGATATTGTCTTTTCTGTAATCAAAACACATTCATACATTTTTAAGAAGCCCTTAAAAGGAAAAAAATGGAGCAAACAGCTCAGCGGTAGGTTGGACTGAGGGAGAGCAACTGGCTCAACATCATCTAAAGATCTTCCATGGCTGAGGGTGGATTTGAACCTGACTTTCCTGGCTCCTAGCCCAACACCTTAACCACAGGTTGAAAGCTGTATTTACCCTTAAATAATGTTCCAGGGCCACTCCCAACCGATAAGGATAAAGATGTGGGAAGAGCACGGAGAAAAACTGAGCTGAATTTCTCTTACTGCAAATCCAATTCAAGAGGGAAAACCTCAACTGTTGCAGAAATGGGCCAGAAAGAAAGCAATAAGCAGGGATTCAGAAGAGCTTCAAGGACACGGAGAGGAAAGGGTGGAACGAGATGAAAGGAAAACTAATCCAGACATTCTGTGGGGCAGCGTGTTCTTCCCTCTCCCCTGTGTCTTTGGCCGTCTTCTCTCCTTGGCTCTGCCAACCCTGGTCAACTGTGTGTGTCCTCTTCTCATTTATGCTGGGGTTTCTAGGTCACTGGGTTACGAGCTTGACTTAAAAGACATGCTGGGTGTTGGTCATCATTTTGACAGGCGAGACTCCAGGCGTTGGGCCAAGCAGCGAGGCTCTCGCTTGCCTCATTCCCTCTCAACAATCTGGTAGTTCAGTTACTCAGTCGAGAAACCATGGCCCATAAGCTCCCAGTTAGCAAGGCGGATTAAGGCCCTGCCTGTTGGAGGTCAAATCAAAGGTCACCAAACAGGTCAAGCTTTTCAGAGAGCCAGAACATTAGGCGGGATGCGATGAAACATCGTCCCTGATGCATTGATTTGAAGACACGCGTAGGGGAGAAAAAACCCAGGTTGCGTCCTCTGGATGTGCAACAGAATTTGGTAAACTGGATTTCTCTGGGTTACATTTGAGCCTCCCTGTTCTGGCTGTGTCTTACCTGATTCTTAGCACTTGGAAGAACAGGAAAAAAGCAGTTACATCAGCGCTTGAACCATAGGAACGGCATCACGGGCTACATTAAGGTTCCAGAACGTCTGTGCGTAAATATAAGATGAGGTGATATTGAACTGAGAGCCAGTATGGGATAGGGGTTAAAGACACAGAGCTGGAAACTGAGAAACCACCAGTTCTAGTCCTGCCTGAGGCACGAAGCCATCTGGGGGACCTTGAGCCAGTTGCTGTCTCTCAGCCCAACTCACCTCACAGGGTGGTTGTTGTGGCGAAAATAGGAGGAGGAAGGAGCGTTAGGTATATTCACCGCCTTGAGTTATTTATAAAAATAATAAAGGTGGGATAAAAAAAATCTTTAAAAATTCCAAATTAAAACATCTCTGACAAATGGCTGTACCACCTCTGCTTGAACATATCCAACAAAAGAAGACTTATTTACACACACACACACGGAGCTAAACATACCCAGTTTCCTTTTTCATTTATTTTCATCAACCTCGCCTGCACAAACCCAGAGTCACCATCTTCAAAGAGCTACATCGTACAAGTTTTGTTCTCGGAAAAAAAAAAAATGAGTTCAGCTGTGCACAACCCACACGGGTGCCACACAGTTAGCTGAAAAAAATAAAGTTGTGTCAGGCTGGGAAAGGAATAGCTCTGTCTTTGAGCAATGATCCAGGGCTCACTTGCACAAATGCGTCTATTATTCTGCGTGATAATTCATAAAGCTGTTTTTCACTAACACATAAAATATATTTTATAGCAGAGCTATTGATGCAAGGAAATCTACATTTAGAGGCTGGGCTGGATATCACTTTTATTCATCCATCCATCCAGGCTGGGGAATTCTGGGAGTTGAAGTCCACCCATCTTAAAATTGCCAAGTTTGAAAAACACTGTCTTAGAGAGATGACCCTTGAAGGGCCCACAGCTCTCATTTCCCTAAGGATGATTCAGAGACCTGTGTTAAGACCAAACAAGAGTGTGCAAGCTTTCAGATTTGGAGTTTGCAAAGACCATCTCCGTCCAACACAAGCTTCAAAGATACCTTGCAACCCCTTCCTCCCCGCATATTGATAGCCAGTTGTTGTCTTTATTCCCCCACCATCTCCTTTAATAAATACCAAATGGAATATTTTCCTCTCTGCAAAGTGATTCATTTCCCCTTCCCTTCCTTTGAAATGCACTTTAGCCTCCAATTGACAATAAATCTTTCCGCACTTCTTGTCACTCATCTCCATGGTTAAACCCGCTGTGAGTAAGCTGCTTGCTTACGTCTTTCTGCCCTCTAATCTGGAGTTCCCGTCTTCCTCCAACACCATTTTAGCCTTATTTCCTTTCCTACCTAGAGGCCCTCCCTCCCCTCTGATTGCAAGGGGCTGTTTTTCCAAAACACTCTCACCAAGTCAGGTAAGAAAATTAGTGACCGTGTTGGCATAACTTCTGAAGTTTGGCTACTTATTCTCTGGGTTGGGGTTGCCGCCGATTCACTTCTTGACTTTAGGATTTGTTATGTGGAGCCAACCTAGAAAAAAGGCCAACTCAGGAAGGCAAATAAGGATGTTGTGTGAATGTAGCCTGTGTGTACAAAGGAACGTATGAGCAAAAATCACTGCTGAATTTTAAATGGAAGCAGATCAGAGGGTAACATAAAGTGAATCTGGAGCTGGGCTCCAGTTCATAGAGAATGGCTGAACTGAAGAAGCTCCTTATCTTTGTAATACTTTGGCCACCTGAAACAGGGGTGTCATAGGTTTTGGTCCAAAAAGTTGGGATGGTGTGATCAAACTTTTGACTTGATTTGATTTAAAATAGAATTTTAGTGTGATTTTGCACATTAAAAACAGGTGGAGTTTTGATCACACTTCATGGCCACCATCTTTGTCCACACCCTGTGGACATTCCTGGCCTGAGACCACTTAGAGAAAGCTAAGTTCTTACTTTGCTTTCTCACAGAAATGGGGGCAAGGACATCACTAAGACTTGCCCTCTTTCCTTCTGCCAGCCGGTATCTTATACTCTTTCCATCTCTTCCTCTTTTCAAAAAAGCTTTAGGCTTCTGTTTTTAGAGACCTATGCTTACTTTATACCAGTGTTTCTCAACCTTGGCCACTTTAAGATGTGTGGACTTCAACTCCCAGAATTCCCCAGCCAGCCATGTTGAAGTCCACACATCTTAAAGTGGCCAAGGTTGAGAAACACTGGTCTATGCCATAATAAGCTTTGCTTGTGTGTGGTTTATTGTGTGATCCTAAGGTTTGTAGATCCTGCTTGATGATGGCTTAGCAGGTTGTACAGGTGTGATATAGTAAACCACAACTGAACAAAAATGGATGCATGAACCAATCTTTAAGGAGCCCAGGTATGGACATTTTATCCCATTAATTAATAAAGTGAAAGTCTATTTCCTTAAGATATAGTAAGGATACATAGAGAAATATTTGTGCCCTTTCCTGGTCCCATTTTTTGCATCATCCTTTTGTGAAAAAGAAAGGGTTTACTTTCCACTGAGCCTTTCCTTGTGTGCTGTCACTGATGTTTAGCTTCAGGACATCACAGTTGTGTTACTGCTGACCAACAGGTGAGAAGAAGCTGAGGCACACTTGGATTTCTATTTTTAGTTGACATTGTATGCATGATATTTGATCTAATAAGCCATGCTCCCTGATTGTCCAGGTAGATCATCCAGCTTGGTTTGACCTCTAAGGCTTTGGGGCCAGAGAGCCCAAAGCCGTAGAGGCTAACATTCCCATTGCTCTTTCCCAGGCTGATGGAAATCGCTCCCATTTGCACATCTGCGATAGGATGTGGAGAAGATGGTAACTGTGGTGGTGATGGGGAACATAATTAATTCTGTTTTGATCTTCCAACCCGCCTCTCATTTCTCCCATATGTTACTTTCTTCTCTGAGATGTGAAGTCTGCAAAGTCATAATGTTTCCATTAAAGAGTTTGATAAAGTCTCTTTTTTAATCCCAGCTCAATTACAATCAAACGTTATGGTGCCAACTTGCTTCCTCAGGACATTGGATATTGTGCCTCCCCCTCAGGGGTATTTTTTTTTTTTAATTAACTCTTCAACATTCTGTTCCTAGAAACTAATTTCCCACGCTCCGGATGTCACTTGTTGTCCGGAAATGTTTGGGCCCAATGTTTAGTTTGTCAATTTGCACTATTGTGTAGTATGGAGGTGTGCAATTTTGGGGGTACTGAGGACAGCCCTTGACATTTGAGGGGGGCGCTGTGGGCAGGGGGGGGCATTCCAAAAAGTAGGTAGCATCAGGATGAAGAAATAAACTCCAAAATACAGTAAACGGCCCTTGAGATGAACCAAGTTCCTGGGGAATTTATGGATAACATTCACATTGTTGTTTTGATAAGAATAACACAGGGATACACTTCTGGGATATCCTCAGGGTATCGGCAAAGAAGTCAAGATGGCAATGTGCTTGCATAAAAAATGGGCAGAGCTTCTGTTGCACGGTTGTGACTGCCATCTTGACTTTTTTTCCCATACCCCCGTGGATATTTTTTCAATCTTGGGATTTCCTGATAACCTCTTTCCAAATAGTAACCAAAATCTTCCCAATAGAGGCGAATATGTGAAGCTCAGGGCTGAACTGTGGAGTCCTTAGGGTCCCATTTTAGCACGGAAGATGTTACCTAGCCAGGTAATGAAATGTTTGCAAGAAAAGAACCAAGCTCAGAGAACCCCAAGGACTCCACAGAATCTTCCCTGCTTAGGTTTTTCAAATTAACCAAATTTGGTTTCATACTGCTGGCTTACTGAGTTTGGTTCAACACAGCTGAAAAGCAGAGGTAAATACAGTTACAATACATTAATGAGATACAGCTAACATGATGTGTTTAATCTTTTTCTCTTCAATCACATTAAAAATTCCAGCTTGGGTTGTGACTATATTGTTCCTAGTCTTACTTTACAGTTATCATATGTATTGATTTGTAGCTGTCTGATTGATTGATTGATTGATTAATAGATGTGTATTTGTGTGAGGATATGAATAAGCATGTATGAAAGCTGGAGTATATGAACCTCCATCAGGAGGTTCAAACCAAGGTTTGTCTTCTGAGAAGATACCAGGGGTGGTTCTCAGAACACGAAATGATTCTTCAGGGAAGAAATGGCTCCCATGTTAACTAATGAGGGAATGACATTCAGATAAAAGAAGTACCAGGAGGTGTGAGAAGAATACTAAGCTGGCCAAATTTTGTTAGAAGTTATACAAGTGGATGGGAGCTCAGTCTTCTGGAACCATCAACCACGGAGTGCGGGACCGTGCACAGTGGACCTCCTGCCTTGATTCTTCTGAAACTCAGACCACAAATCTTGCCCGGGTTTGTGCAACCCAGATGAACCATTCACAAAGGGTGTGTTCATATGACACACTATGTCCAAACAAAGGAACTAGCTCATGGATTTGCATGACTGCTCCCTCCATGCAACGTGCTAAGACAAGGGTGAAAAGTTGGACCACAAACTACCCAACCTCATTTCAGCTTTTTCTGGTAGGAACGCAGTCCAAGGTGGGTGGGTGGTTGGTTGGTTGGTTTTCATTTGTGCAGCTATTATAACCCAGTATAAATACTGTCATGGAATAACAAGTTATAGATATTTCAAAGAAGAAGCCAAGTAAGGAAACAAACATGTGCTCTCTGATCCCTCTTTTGGGTTGTTCCAGACCTTACAAGTGGAGGAAGGAAAATGCACAGGTTTCGCTTCCAGTGATGTCAACATGCATTGGGAGAGGAAGCATAGCTCATCTGAGCTTCCTTCTTCTCTACCCTTAACTCCCTTCCCTTCTTTTAAGTATCCAGCACTTCTCTCAATAAGAGCTGAGTCATTATGGCACAAATTTGATGCTTTTTCTCTATGGATTGCAAAAAAAAAAAAAAAAAAGTGAATATGTTACTTCTTTTTCTGCTGAGAGAGTCATACTTAAGGCCAACTTTGCACATGTAGCAATATTTCTGAGTTGTTTTTTTTTTTTAACAGAAAGAAATTGCAACTGCAGATCCATTGAATTTTCTTCTTCAGCCTATACAGCTTGGATATACACCACAGCAAAAAAAACAAAACAGACTTCTTTTCTGTAATTCTGCATACAATGCTTGGCCCTTGGTCCTCATCCCATGCGCTATTAAGGAATCGTCGTATCAGAAAAGATTCTGGACGCACAGGCTTTGTTCTCAAAAAGAAGAGAATCAAAACCAAATGTAGACTGTGAGATTGGAATAGCTGAATCTCCGGGTGGAAGTTTTTTATGGAAAAAATGGCTGCATTTAGAAAGTGAACATTTCAGGCAATTATAGAGTTTTCTGTGCAGAGATTTTCTAAATTTATTTTTGCTCCATTCTGACACACGATGTGAAGAGCCATCTCTCTGGAGAAGACTTTAATGCTGGGAAAGGTGGAAGGAAAGAGAAAAAGAGGATGACCAACAATAAGGTGGATGGACTCAATTACGGTGGTCATGGGGGCACCCTTGGGAGTCCTAAAAGACTAGGTTAGGGATAGATCGTCATGAAGAAAATCTATGTGGTCGCTAGGAGCTGAAAACGACTTGACAGCACATAGTCAGTCAATCAATCAATCATTTTTCTATTTATCATTTCATATTACAGGAAAACAAAAATGCATTTCAAAACATTTTTGAAACACAAATGAAGTCAGTTTTTCTGTTTTCCACCAATCTTCATTCTGAAATTGCAGTTTCTCTCTACCTGGATTGTATAAGAGGCTTAGCCCAGTTAGTTAAAGAAAGTTAGTTAAAGCTGCCTCTGCCCAACTTTCAAGCTTGGCTAGTTTTAATCTGGCTTGTTTTTTCAGGGTTTAGTAAGTTGTGCAAAGCCTGTTTGAGTAGAGTATGGTTCAAGTATTGCAGGAACAGAGAAAGTAGGATAATTTTGTGACCAAGCTAAGTAGGAGCAAAGGGAGGATAGGATATTAAAAAAAAAAAAAAAAAAATCAAGTTGGCAGGGGCAACAGTGCAACTGAAGCTCTACCTATCTTTATGTGGAGTTCCTGGTGCTCTCTGAGCTTGGTTGCTTGCTGGCAGACCTTTTATTACCCAACTAGATAAATCGGTATGCTAAGTCACTGTTTACTGAGTAACACGCAGCACACGCTAAACCGTAAATCATGTTGAATAAACCTCAAGAATTGGGTTCCCACAAAACTGAAGCCAAAACCAACCAAGCACCATTATGGCTTTGAAGAATGTGGGAACTGGAGATGTCGGTGTGTGTGTGTGAAAGTGACAAAAACTGCATTACAAATTGTGACGTTCTGCTCTTTACGCTTGTGTGTGACATCCTGACCCAAATATGAAAGGGAGGAGTTTGCATCTTGACACACATTTCGTCAAGTTGGTGTTGCAATTAGAAATGGACACTATGGAGCCTCCATGGCTGAAGGGGGATTAGAACCTGGGTCCCCCCACTGTTAGCCCAACGCCACCTCTCCTACCCCACCCCAGTGCTCTTCACAGACATGAATAGAAGAAACCTGTGCAGAATCTTCCTTTTTAACTTGTTTCTCTAGGTTCTCTTCTGTAGAGCACCCTGTGTTTAGCTGTTTCTGCAGTATTGTGCAATTGCATAAGTATATATACAGCTGGGGCTGTATTCCTGAACAGGGTGAAATGTCTTCACTGATTTCTTTATTAATCAAATTTGCATGCCACCTGGCTCTCCTTGAAATCTAAACATCTTTTCCTCCAAACCATTTCAAAGCAAGCCCATCTTTGCTTCAGTTTTATTTCTCCAAGGCAGGGCTGTGCTGAATGCCTCTTCTGCCAGCCCTGCTCAAGAACATCGGGTACTGTTGAGGAATCTGGAACAGTCAGCAGTCTAACCACGAACCACAAAGACCCTGGTTTGAGAAAAAGGAACATCGCTGTGCCTGAAACCACAATGTTAATTCATGACGTGGCAGCTTTACCTAGACTTAACCCAACAGGTTTCCTTTAGTTGCAGTACCTGCATATCCTGATACTAAACAAAACAAATATTCTTTTTGAAAAGCCGTTGGTCTCCACCAATACAGGCAATGAAAAGCACTGTGGGATTTCTTTCGAAGAGTTTTCAGAAGTCAGGTTTGCTTTGGGTGGGAACAATTTAATGACCTGGAAAATGGCTTTAATTTCCTACATGCAAACTGTGGGGCAGGTCAGATCACAATTGTTCAGCTCTTCCTAGACAGACATTTCCATCAAACTGTCTTCAAACCTCCAGCTTCAATGTACCAATATGCCTGAAAGTCTCCACGCGTCACCTGAGTTTCTATTTTTAACTATTCTTTTAACTTAAGGATATATGAAATTGGAAGCTGGCAGGGATATGCTTTAAATTAGATTGTATGCTGTTTGCCATGACCCACAGGAGGCTGAGCAAGAGGTCCTGTTCTAAAATGAAGGTTCTCATGAACTTGATCAAACCAGCTGGACACCTCCAGAAGCTAATGGTAGTACAAAGTGAAGTACCCACATTTAAGCAGACTTCTCTGAATCCAGCTGAAATCCTGTCATGGTTCCCCTAGCAGTTTTATAGTTGTTTTGTTTTTACTTTGCAGGAAGCCAAACAATTCCAAGATAGTCCCCCATCAAAGAACTCCACCCCCCTGTACCAACCAACTGAGCTTCTGAAATGGAGTCACTTCTTTTCCCCAAGGTACTTCTGAAGCCTACAGAGATAAGCAGCTGATGGAAACTCCAATGTTTGAAAGGGCACCTACTTCTTTGCTCATTTCTGGACTTCAGAACTAACCTTGTTAAAATTTTGCAGGCTCTTAACGTATGATTGCCAACCGATTAAAGGGGAAAAAACATCCTTGCTCTTGTCCTTTCTCAGCAGCTTGATCTACAAAACTCAGATGAAGTTTTTCCATTGCATGGGTATAAACGGTGTCAGATGCTCTTGTCTCTGGAGTCAACCGCTACGGAAGACACATGGAAAACAGTCTCTTACAGAAGTTGGCAGCCATCCCTTAACTATTTTTTTAAAAGCATATAAAGATGTCAATTGGTAAACCTCACTTGGGAGCCAGTTGAAGAGAAAGGCAAGCTGCTATTAAAATGTCTCCATTCCAGCTGAACATAATTTCAGTTCCATCATGGATAACAGATGTCATAATAGGGGAATTATCCATCTGTCCTGGAGATGATTAAAGTTTGAGCCCTCAACCTTTTTTTCCCCCCAACTATTTCACACAGGGCCCAGAGAATATCAGAAAGGAACAATCAGCTTATTCATGTGGGAAAACTTAGCAACAGAAGATCTGTAGGCACAAGATTCCCCCCCCACACACACTCTTTCTGTATCCACATTAGTGTTATCATCAAAATGTTCTGCCAACTGAGTGAGGTGACAGCTTTATGTTTTGCTGCTTGTGCTGAAAACGGGGAAGGCAACAGCAGAACCAGAGATGGATGGATGAATGAATGAATGAATGAATGAATGAATGGAACAAGTCAATGGGGAGATGTAACGCATGAATAACCAAGGGTCTGCTCTTTTCGTCAATCTTAAAGGAAATCAACCCTGATTGCTCATTGGAAGGATCGATAATGAAGCTCAAGCTCAGATACTTTGGTCACCTAATGCGAAGAGAGATCTCTTTGGAAAAGATTCTGATGCTGGGACAGATTGAAGGCAAAAGGAGAAGAGGACGGCAGAGGATGAGATGGTTAGATAGCATCACTGAAGCAATGAGCATGAAACTGAGCAAACTCAGGGAGGCAGTGAAGGACAGGAAGGCCTGGCGCAATATGGTTCATGGGGTCACAAAGAGTCGGACACGACTTAACAACAACAAAAAAGAATGATTGGGGGGCAATTGTCTTAGAGCAAGTTTAGCTAATGAATCAGAAACATCAGCTATTGTTCAGGAGAGAGAGTAGGCACCCAGCCTTCTAGATAAAGGCCGTGTTTCTGCAACAGGCTAAATTATGATTTACTCAATTTCGGTTTATTGAATGAACTCAGTTGTCTGGATTCATGTAACAGAATAGGCTAAAATGGGTTGGATAGTTTGTGGGAATCCAGCCTTTGTCCTAGCATATTGTGTATAGCGCACTATTACATTATACGCTGTAATACGAGATGTTACATCACATGAACACAGACAGCACATTGTTAACCTGGCTTTACCGCACCCAAAACTATGGATCCATCTGGCCCAACCCTGCCTGTCTGCATTGTCCATCTTGGCCCAGATGGATCCATAGTTTGGCTTGATACTTTCTACCACATCCTGATTTTTTTTAAAAAGAAGATAGCATGAATTGGGACAATCTATGGGTGAAGAATGCCAGAATGGGAATAAGCCTCATCTTGATTTTTTTTTTTTAATGACACCCTGCAGACACCCCAGCTTTCTGCTAACTTTCTTCAACCTGGTAACCACCAAATGAGCAACCAAGCTAGCTGAAATTCCTGTTATCACCACAACCTACATCTGGAAGCCACCAAGCTGGGAAAGGTTGCATGTTTGAATCAATACAGGATGCCATCCAAAGTCCATTTACTTAATTCACATTATCAAGTTAGTCAATCCTAAGGAAGTCAGAAGGTTGCCTTCCTCATTCCCCTAAGCCATGAGTACAGTCAGCTCTGGCTTATCATGTGGGCAAAGCACAGCTCCTGTGGTTTGCAAGGGCAGTTGAGGGCATATTGGGTGGTGCACACCCACCCAACTGCACTTTATCCAATAAACCACTGTTAACCAAATCACAGGTGTAATTTCTGAGTAATTAGTATTTCACTGTTAACTTTTCCCTTAGGGAATATTCTCTCCCCTGAAGTGAGGCTAGCTCCATTTCTGTTAATGTTCTGGGGGTCCCTCAAGACCTGACTATGTCATCAGGCCTGGGGGTCCCAAGGGACGAGTAAAACCCTAAGACGGCTCCCCTGTTGCAATTAACATTCACTCTCTTGTGTCTTGTATATTTTAATGATTGTTTTTTTATGTATATTTATTGTTTTAATTGTTGTATGCTGCCCAGAGTCACTCTGTGAGATGGGTGGCCCTATAAATCAGTTTAGATAGATGGATGCTGATCTTAAGCTCTTTTGGAAAAAGCAGTTGTAAAGACTATGGCAGTGTTTCTCAACCTTGGCCACTTTAAGATGCGTGGACTTCAACTCCCAGAATTCCCCAGCCAGCAAAGGTTGAGAAACACTGGACTATGGACTGAGACTATAGAACAAGGATCAAAGCAACGTGCCCACGAAACTATAAGCCATGATTGTTTATACTGTATCGCTCATCTGAGTTTGCAGAACAGCCTAAACCATGGCTTACAAATCAAACTGTGCCCTAGCTCGGGAACCCGCGACTAGGTTCACACGACACCCTAACCCGCAATCAACAATTCACCCTTCTGCTCGGCGGTATCGCGCGTTCACCCTTTCCTCGGTGCCTTGCTTCCCATCAAGGACCTCCGACGCAGCTTTCTTTCGCGGGGGGGGGGGAAGGCTCCAAAGCTTAAATCCGGGCACGCATCAACCCAGGGTCGGGTTCCCACCCGCTCCTCAGAAACGAGGCTGGGCGCTGGGTGGGCGGATTGGCATCCCCGCCATTGTCTTGGCACGTCCTACCAGCCAAGGACGTCAGCCTTCTCTCGGGCTCGCAACCCCGGCCTCCGCGCGGCGCGTGAACCCACCCCTGGGCTGCCCCCCTCGCAATCTTCCGCGCGGCGAGCCGGCCAGAAAGCCCGGGCGAACCCCGGGAAAGCTCCACAGCCTTCCCAGAGCGCTCCAGCCCCCGCCCAGCCTTTGGCCAGCGCAGCCGGAGCGGGAAGGGGTCGCGCCCCATCGCCTCGCCGGGCTCTCCCGCGAGCCCAGCCACACCCGAGAGCCGGCGCGAGCCTCCCCAGGGCTCTTTAAATAGGATCTATAAATACGAGGGGCCAGATTGGCCGTCTATTGGCTGCTGCTCCCGAGCGCTTTGCGCAACGGCGTCTCGCCATTGGGCCAGGAGAACTGCGGCTCCTCCCCTCCTGCTCTCCCCCCACCCCGCCGTCCTGCCTTTCCAGCTGGAGGGTCTCGCTGGCGGCAGCGGCGGGGATCGTCCTTGGCCGCGGTGGGAAGGGCTGGCGCGCGCGATTGGAGCGCTCCGCTTGCGGAGAGGCAGCGGGGCGCCTCGCCCGCGGCAAGCTGCTGGGCGCGCGGGTGCGCCAGCCGCCGGGCGCTGTGCAGCTGCGCAGGGGAACGGCGGGGGCCGCTCCTTTCTTTCTTGGGGGTGGGGAGTTCGGCCGGGGCCAAAGGCCCCTTCGTTTTGTTGGGCCGGCCGTGGCCCCAGACCCTAAGGGGAGGACTTCGCCTCTTCGTGCGGCGGGTTTGAGAATGCGCTGGGGTTGTGTATGGGTTTAACCCTGGCTTAACTGCGGCTTATGGAACGAGGCACATGCAGCTGGGTTTGCGCGACACGGGAAGGGATGGTTGAGACTCGGCCAGAGCTGCCTTCCTATAACCAAGGTAGAAGAAGCATCATGGCCCAGAGAGTGTTTCTGGAACTTATTTAAGACAGGTGGACTTCAACTCCCAGAGTTCCCTGGCTGGGGAACTCTGGGAGTTGAAGTCCACCTGTCTTGAAGTTTGAGAAGCGCTGCCCTAGGACAATGTGTGAACCCCAGCGCCTAAGAACACAGCTCTGCTGCAGCTGCTCCTTCTCCTGGGCACCTCTAATGTGTTGGGACTACAACTCCCATCATATGGGAAATATAATCTGGTACCATTGCTGAAGCTTAGAAGTCGGCATTATGGCTGCAACACCCTTTCTTAATGCGTATCACATGGATTTGATGAACTGCCCAAGTAGGTTGGGTTCACAGGACACGCTAAGCCAGAGAGAAACTAACCTAGCTTAAAACTAACCAATCATTACATACTGTGTGAATACAGCCCCAAATTCTTTAACTGCCCTAGTTAAAGTGTGTTGTTCGTGGACAGCCAGTGGGTGAAACCTGTCAATTTCAGATAATATACCAAGAGTTAATTGTACAACTGGACTTACAGATCACACTAAGCCACGATTTTGCCATCTAGCCCACATTGTTTGACAGGCAGCAGTTCTTCAGAGGTCCTGGCAGAAGGAGTCTTTCCCACCACATCCTATCTGTTCCTCTTAGTAGGAGATGCCAAAGATTTGACCTACTGAATGCAAAATATTTTGAATTCTTTCTTTGCTTTGGGATGTAGCGTTCCCAGCTCCCTGACCACCAGATCTGTTGATGTGACAGCTTTCATAATTTCCAGCCATGAATTTTGGGACTTGTAATCCAACATCACTGGAGAGCATCAGGTTGGAAAGGCTATTTTACTGCAAATGGACTATAGGACTGTTGATGTATTTATCATTAATCCCAAACTTCTGCCCCCTTCTTCCTCCTCCTCTTCCATTGCTCCTTCTTCTTTTCCTCTTCCTCTTCCTTCCTTCCTTCCCTCTGCTCCTCTTCCTCCCCTTCATCTTCGTTTCCACTACCTCTTCCTCTCCTCTTTTTTCTTCCTCCTCCTCTTCTATCTCTCCCCCTTCTCCTTCTCCTCTCCCTCCTCCTCTTCTCCTCCTTCCTTCATTCCTTCCATTCCTTTTCCTCATCTTCATCTCCTTTTCCACTACTACTTCCTCTCCTCTCCTTTTTCTTCCTCCTCCTCCTCTACTACTTCTCCTCTTCCTCCCTCCTCCTCCTCCTTGTCCTCCTGCTTTTATTTGGTAAGGCGGCATACATAATTTTAGTGTAAAAGATCGTCCAGTAAGCCAAACATTGTTAATCCCTGATGTTCCAGGAACTTACATTATTTCACGATTCCATAACCCTCCAAAGCAGAGGTCAAAACTAAAATCACGCTGAACATTTCCTGCCCAGAGGAAGTCTTCTGAACAATTTGTCAAAGCTTCAGATTTCAGTAAGAGATTGCCCTCTTTTGGTGGGAACAGTCATCAGCTCTCCCACAAGATCAGTGCAGTTTAAATCAGCCCTTAAAAAACAGGGGAGGAGAACAGAAGAAAAGTGAATGTCAAAACAATGGGAGTGGCACACGGGACTAATGATACAGGTCTTGACTGATAAAAAAGAGCAAAATCTTCTATTTGATTCAGGTAAATTAATGAAAGGTAAATAGACCAAATTGTGGAATCCCCTACCCAAAATATTGCTTCAGCCTTGAAGTTTTTCTATTGACTTCTATTTTCCCCTTGCTTTCTCTCTTTTTAAAGACAAAATAAATTAAAAACAGCCAGATCTCGCTTGTACACAGGGAATGGATTTGCTCTGCTGCAGCGCAGGTATTTTATTCACTTATTATTTTTAGGTTGTAGTGTTTTTAACGCTGGAAGTTGCCCTGAGTGTTCCTGCCAAATTGGAAAAATGGATCAGTGAATATCCTAAGAGTGAGTAAATCGTGGTCAGCTTCTGTGTGTAAAGTAAGGTATCCCTGGAGAAGGATTCCTCCTTGTAAGCATTTGAAAATTCAAAGTTTAGTTCCTTGTATTTGCAGGCAGGCCTGGGAAAGACTAAACACCAACGCTCTGAAACTAGCAATCGATTCTCAGTCAGATAGAGAACAATAGCGTGATTGTGAACGGCCTTCAGTCATTATGATGAGATCTGCTTGGGTTTCGCTGAGCCTCCTACGTGGAAACCGTCCTTGTGTTTTATAAACCAGATTTACGGCAGGAATGCACCCATTTTTTTGCACCCATACTTGGAGTCTGAGTGATTTCTGGGGTGGGGGTCTGCACTCTAAAAGTTTTGTGGTTTTAGGAGATAAAGCTGGATTAGGCTAAGGTTGATTTCCATGTAGGTTGATCAGACTCTGCTTTAGGTTCTGTGGTTGCTGACAAATATTAAAGTCAAGAGATGAAAAATGATCTAGGTAATGGATTACTCCTGGATTTACAAGAGAAAGAATCTTGTTCGAGACCAAGAGTATTTACAGGAGAAGTTGGTGCAAACAGGAAGGAGAGAGCTGAAGCTTTAAAAACACTCTCAGGATGGGAGGAGGAAGATACGGACAGAGATCAGGTCCTACAGCAGTTTCTTGAAGTCAAGTTAAGGATGAAGAATGTCAGAATCCTGCATAAGAGGAAAGAATGCAAAATTGACTTGTTTGATCAGAGATAAGATAATAATTATAAAGTACTGGAAACTCTTTATGGACTTTTTGCAGAAACCAGAAAGAACTGTTAATGATTTTTGGATCTGCAGATTGAAAAGGGTTGGGATGTGGGAAGAAAGGTTCTATGTAATGAAATTTCATAGGGGGAGGAAAGCGATTAAGTTTGTTTGTAACTGCTGTAGAGAAGATCGTAAGTCACTTCTTTGAATATATTTTTCTTTTTTCTCTTTATTTTCTGCACTCTATCTTTTCTTTATATTTCTCTTTCCTCCATTTCTCTTCTTTCTTTTAATTTCATTTTGTATTATCTTCTATTACTGTTAAAATTCTTTTTAGAAAATTACTTTTAAAATAAGGCCCTGTGGCTGCTTGTGGGCGCCAACCTTGCAGGGATCCAGACACACTGGGACAGGTATAAAGAAGCGCAAGGAGGCTGGTGAGGAACTGGAAAATAAGATTTAACAGGAGAAATGGAGGGAACGGGACGTGTTAAACACTGAGAAAACTGTATTGAGGGGGAAAAACTTGTTTTTCACATCCTTGGAAAGATGTCACCCCGAAAAGAGATCACCCCCTCATGTGTGTGGCTTTACATGACTTCTACCTCCCCTCTTGGAGTGGAGGGGGGAAATTACCCTATTTTTACACAGTATGTATCTTGTGTGAATATAACACAACATCCATATATCCTTCTGGTTTGAGAGTTTAAGTATCTTGACACCACCATGTTTTAGCAACATCATAGTCATTTGCCTATTAATTTTAGTAATTTTAGTAAATTAGGCTTTGTGTTTTAGATTTCTTCTAATGTCAGATACAATACTGTAGTTCATTTTATTCTAATTGTCTTATAAGCTTGAGAGCCAGTGTGGTGGAGCGGTTAAGGCATCAGGCTAGAAACCAGGAGACGGTGAGTTCTAATCCTGCCTTAGGCACAAAGCCAGCTGAGTGACCTTGGGCCAGTCCCTCTCTCTCAGCCCTAGGAAGGAGGCAATGGCAAACCACTTCCGAAAAACCTTGCCAAGAAAACTGCAGGGACTTGTTTAGGCACTCGCCAGGAGACAAAAACTGATCCACAGGCACAGAAACACACACACTTATAAGATTGCATACAGTTCTGGTGATTGATCATACTAAGATTTGAATGATTTTTGTAATCACTTCTTCTTAAACTTTTGCATGTTTCCTTGAGTTGTTTGCAATTTGGTGGCTTATATACTGAAATAAAACTAAAAAAAAGTTTTAGTTTTAGATCATGGCATCTGGACCCATTAATTCCTGGCAAATAGAAGGGGTAGAAATGGAAGCAGTAACAGACTTCATTTATTTGGGCTCCAAGACCGCAGACGGAGACTGCAGCCATGAAATTAAAAGACGCTTGCTCCTTGGGAGGAAAGTTATGGCAAACCTAGACAGCATATTAAACAGTAGAGACATCACCTTGCCGACAAAGATCCACATAATTAAAGCTATGGTTTTTCCAGTAGTAATGTATGGCTGTGAGAGCTGGACCATAAAGAAGGCTGAGCGCCAAAGAATTGATGCCTTTGAACTGTGGTGCTGGAGAAGACTCTTGAGAGTCCCCTGGACTGCTAGGAGGTCAAACCAGTCAATCTTAAAGGAAATCAACCCTGACTGCTCATTGGAAGGATTGACAATGAAGCTCAAGCTCAGATACTTTGATCACCTAATGTGAAGAGAGGACTCTTTGGAGAAGACCCTGATGCTGGGAAAGATGGAAGGCCAAAGGAGAAGGGGACGGCAGAGGATGAGATGGCTAGATAGCATCACTGAAGCAACGAGCATGAAACTGAGCAAACTCAGGGAGGCAGTGAAGGATAGGAAGGCCTTGTGTGATATGGTTCATGGGGTCACAAAGAGTCGGACACGAGTTAACAACTGAACAACAACAATATATTGAAATAATAATAATAATGCTATTTTTGTTGGCTCTAATAAAGATATTATCCACCGTAGATTTTCTTTTTCATGGACCAACATGGCTACAATTGCTTTTAGGGCTCCAAGTATAATTGAACTCAGCACAGCAATTTTTTCCCCCTGCAAAAGCCTTGTGTCCCTCTGTGTCTGTTTCCTTTCTCTTATCCACACTCAGATTGGAAGAGTATGTCATCCGCCTAACACGGTGAAGAAGATCAGGTTTCATTTTGAACATCCGGCAGGCCCTCTGAGCCTTGAGGGCTGTAGATGGTCATATCCTCCCATGCCGTTTTGCGTTTTTTTTTTCCCCCAAGGCCTGTTTTGTATCAATGCAGGAAGTTCCTTTCTGTTTTTCCAAACGCCAGGGCTTAACGTTGGAATGCAGATCCAGAGGATCAGTCGTGCGAGTCCTTTTCAACACTGATCCATCAGAGACTCTTGCCTGGAAGGGATGGAGAACTTGATTGCATGCCAATGGTATCAACAGCATCAAGGAAGTCACTAGCTAAGCTTGCCTGAAAGGCGACTTGACTTCTTATTCAATTAAACTCTCTAGTCCACTGACACAATCCACAATGGTGGATTGTCTCCTACACAGCTGTGTTTGAGTTAAAGAAATGGTGCAATCAAATCTTAGATTTCCCTAGTGCCTTCTCATTGAGACCAGTGTTTTTCAAACTTGGGAACTTTAAGATGCGTGGACTTCAACTCCCAGAATTCCCCAGCCAGCATGGGGCTGGGGAATTCTGGGAGTTGAAGTCCACGCATCTTAAAGTTCCCAAGTTTGAAAAACACTGATTTAGACTCACCTCCCCCAATCTAGTCTGGAAACTCCAGATTTATTTGCTACATGCTTCTTAAATTTATATCCTGCCTTTTCTCCAGAAGCTCAAAACAGCATTCCTCCTATTTTGGCCCCCTAGAATAGCCCTGTGAGATAGATTGGACTGAAAAACAATGACTGGATCCAAATCATACAATGAGTTTTCATGTTTAAGGGAGAGCTAGATCTTGGCTCTGCCTTCTCCTAGTCAAGCACATTCCTCACTGTACCAACTTGGCTCTTGGGCTCAGAGGGCAGGATAGCCCAAAGTCATCTAATGAACTTCCATAGCTAAGGGTGGACTTGAACCCAGATCCCCCTAGGTCTAGGTCAACCCCTTAACCACTATGCTGGCTGATCACACACCATGCTTTGTGAATTTTGAATCCTGGGGAACTTTGGCTTTATTCAGCCTGGTGCTCCACAAATAGAATTATTTTACTTTATCTCCTGATCTTAAGGAATGGATTCAAGATACATGTTCTGTATCCATTTTTTAAATGTCTTCCTTTTCTAAAAGGGAGAAGATGGAACGATTTGTTTTTTGTATGGTCTAGATTTAATAATAAGTTTAAGGATTTAATTAATTTTATATTGATAGCCCACGGATCTTTTTTTTTTCTTCCCCATTTCCCCTGACACCTTATTTTAATCACTGTAATGTAGCTAGTTTATTACTGTACTATCACTGATGTATTATTCTGTTGGTTGATGGTTGGTCATACTTCACTAATTTTTTATTTTTTAAATGAGGGCTGGTCTAGATTGCAGGCTAAGCATAGCAAGGCATCTCTGTTGTGCTCATATACACTTTGCGTGCACACACACACACACACACACACACAAATAAATAGACCCCATACAACTGATACAACAGATCCTCCTGCTGTCCTCTTTTAAACACAGTTGTGTCCACACAAAGGAGTCAAAAAAGTCAACACAAAAAAGGAGCAGGGCTTCAGTGGCATGGATGTGGCTGCCATGTTGACTTTTATGACCGCTCCCCCCTAGACACGCCTGTTTAAACTAGAAGGAGAAACTTGCCTCGTCACTCAAGAATGTGCAAAACTGGACTGTCTTTTTTGAATAGACCATTTAAATAATTGCCCTCTTGTTGTTTTATTGGCTTTGTCTTATGGAAGTCTATTTTACTGCCCTTCCTATGAAAGTGCTTTTGTTAGAAGGTTTTTCTCCCCTCTCTTTGTCCACTGCTCTAGACTTCTTCAACTAGAAGTGTGTTATAACAGCGGTAGTTGTAATGCTCGCTGCTGGATGACAACGAAGCTGGTGAGTCCTATCAAGTTGACCAAGCTGGTCCTGTTTGCAGACTGGCCTTGTCCCCATCTTCAGAATCTGCCTTTAAATGCTGCTGTTGAAAGTGTTTTGCTATGTCATGCTTAATCAACAGGGCTGACTCAGTTTGCACTCCTTGGAAAATAATAGTAAGTTTCAGGATCCTCCCTCTTCCCAACATTGTAATCTTGGTCTCTTTTTCTTCCTGATTATCTCCTTGGCTTCATTTTTTTCTTCCTGTCGTTCTTGTTGTTACTTTAATTAGGGAGGTGCTTAACGTTTTCCATTTTGCAGTCAGGTTGGTTTAAGTATTACATGCCGAACTAGGGGTTGAGTCTAATTTTTCTGTTTCTAAGATAGGCATTAAAAGCACAATGCCGCCAGGTGGCGCTCTTGGTCTCTGCAATTTTATGCACACTCTGGATCTCTAGAGTTTGATGGCTTTGCTAGGGTGCCCTATCTGGGCTGCAAAACTCTGGATGATCTTCAGAGATGGCAGCTCCCTCAAGCGTTTCAAGGGTGTCCCGTGGTTAATGATGCAGACGCTGCTGAGAAATTCAGCACAAGGGTACCTGAAGCCTAACTTCTTTACTCTGTTCCTATAGCTCATCCATCAAGGTGACCAAAGGTATCTCTGATCCAGAGCTGTCCTAAACCAGACTGGAAAGGATCAAGATAACCTATTTAATCTGCATCAGCATTTTGGAAAAAGGAGGAATATCAGACAGGAGCAATGCTTCTTCAAATTTGTCAGGACCAGATAGGGCTTTTTAAGGAAGGCCTCACTAGGACCTCCTCCAGACTCACAGGAAACTAGGAAAAAGTCCCCCTTTCTCATAAAGACCTTGTTTCACCTTGTAGATTTCACAATTCCACTCTTTTAGGGATTGATTGATTGACTATGTGCCATCAAATTGTTGTTGACTCTTAGGAACCACATAGATAGATTTTCTCCATGATCATCTGCCTCTAACTTGGTTCTTCAGGCCTTCCAATGGTGCACCCATCACCACTGCAACTGAATCCATTCACACCTTGCTGTCAGTTGTCCTCTTCTCTTTCTTTCCACTGTCCCCAGCATCAGAGCCTTCCCCCCAAAGCTACGTCTTTGAGGAAGAAGTACATTAATGGTGGAAGAAAGATCCACACCCTTTCATCTAATTGCACCAAGGAGAGAATTTGTGGCATTTGCAACTTTTGTTGCCTCTGCTGCAGTGCAGTTACCCAGTGACCATGCCCAAATCTGGGGAATTCTGGGAGTTGAAGTCCACATGGCTTAAAGTTGCCAAGTTTGAGAAACACTGCTGTAAATGAATAAACAAATAAAATAAATGCTGCCTGGCTAGTAAAAATAACAGAGATGTTTTAGAAGGAAGCTATCAGAATGTAAGAACCTGCGGCAGACATTTTAAGCAAGTTCCTGATAGCACAACATTGGGCGGTTGAGCTAAAATTGTTCTGTTTCTTGGTCTCCCAAAGATGCTATTTTATAGCTTCTTTGGTCTTTAAATATCCCATAAAAGATGGTGAAAAGCTACATCTCCTTAGTTCTCTTTTCGGAGAGCTTGTCCACCTGGAATAATGCCAATCGTATAAGATTGGAGGGTCTAAAATCTGTCTATTTATAATATCCAACCAGAACACAGAACATGCTGAAGTTGGCGTGGTTGCACAATAAACAAAGCTATAACTAGCCCACACAGTAGAGTTTACGCAACGTGGTAAGCCACAAACCAAGCCACCAAGCCAAACAATGAATCAAAGTTAACAGCAACCATGCTGGAAGTATTGTATGAAAGCAACGGTCAGGCTAGGCTTTGACCTGTTTGAATGTATATGGATGCTGCCTGGGGGGGGTTCCTTTCCAGCTTATTTTTAAGGTTTCTTTCTTTGGAAGTTAATCAATAGGCATTTTACAGCTTTGTAAATAATGAACTCGGGATTAATCAGGCTTGATGGAGAGCTTGGGGCAGCTTCGGGCAAGCTCTGAAAGGTAAACAAGCTTTTGGTTATTGTTTAACAAGATAGTCAATAACAGCAATTCAGCGGTTAAATCAAGTGCCACTTCCATGAAGGTGGGGCTGAAATTTAGTATCCCCACCACCGCTCCTTATTAAAAAGGTCAGTTCCTTGTTATCGGAAGGAGACCACTGAAAGATGCTTTCAGCGTCAGGGAGGAATTGCCACAAAGGTGTCTGTGTTATGATGATGCAGGTGTTGTCTCGGCTTGCCCATAACAGGGTATTTGCCAAAAGGGTTACCAATCCAGAGCCAGCTTTGAGTTGATAGCCAGAGCAAATATTTGAATAAGAGGCCTACCATCCATCCATTCAAGGCTACTTTATCTGGGCTGCCAAATCTGGGTGTCCAGCAGATGGCAGCAAAGGATTAGCATTTACTCTATCTCTGCTGCCACCCAGAGGTGATCTTGGATTACTGCAGGCTAGATATGGTAGCCCTAAGGCAGTGTTTCTCAATCTTGGCAACTTAAAGATGTGTGGACTTCAACACCCAGAATCCTGGGAGTTGAAGTCCAGACATCTTCAAGCTGCCAAGGTTGAGAAACACTGCCTTAAGATATGGGAACATCACATTCCTCCAAAGTGTGTGTGTGTGTGTGTATGTGTGTATGTGTGTATAAAATTAATTCCCCTCTCACCCCTATGGGTGGTACGTGTCTTCCGCAATCTTGGGTCCTCTGCCAGTGGCCTGGGAGTTTGAGGGTTCTGCGCAGTATCTTAGCTGTTCCTAGCACTGAGCTCTTCTGCACAGAGAGCTCTGATGTTGTTCCTGGGATCTGTTGGAGCCACTCTCCCAGCTTAGGAGTCACGGCCCCAAGTGCTCCTACCACCACTGGGACCACTTTGGCCTTTACTTTCCACATCCTCTCTATTTCCTCCTTCAGGCCCTGGTACTTCTCCAGCTTCTCATACTCCTTCTTCCTGATGTTGCTGTCACTTGGCACTGCTACATCTATTACTACCACTGTCTTCTGGTCTTTGTCTACTACCACGATGTCTGGTTGATTAGCCAGTACCTGCCTGTCCGTCTGGATCTGGAAGTCCCACAGGATCTTAGCCCTGTAATTCTCCACGACCTTCTGTGGAATCTCCCATCTGGACTTGGGGGGGTCTAGCCCATACTCTGTGCAGATGTTCCTGTACACAATGCCAGCTACTTGGTTGTGCCGTTCAGTGTATGCTGTTCCTGCCTGCATCTTACACCCTGCCGCTATGTGTTGGACTGTCTCTGAGGCCTCTTTGCACAACCTGCACCTTAGGTCCTGTCTAGTGTGGTAGACCCCTGCTTCTATGGATCTGGTGCTTAGTGCTTGTTCTTGTGCTGCTATGATCAGTGCCTCAGTGCTGTCTTTTAGTCCGGCCCTTTCCAGCCACTGATAGGATTTCCCAGTGTCAGCCACCTCAGCTATCTGTTGATGGTACATCCTACGCAGGGGCTTGTCTTGCCATGGCACTTCCTCTGCTTGAACCTCCTGCCTTGTCTGCTGCTGCCTGAGGCATTCTCTCAGCAGCTCATCTTTGGGTGCCATCTTACTGATGTACTCCTGGATACTCTGGGTTTCGTCCAGGGCAGTGGCTTTGACAGTGACCCTCTTTGCGGCTGGTGTACAGTCTCTGGGTGTTGGACTTGGGGTGGAAACCTTCATACATTGTGAGGAGCTTCCGGGTCTTCACATCGGCAGCCTCCATGTCTTCCTTTGGCCAGCTCACTATACCGGCAGGGTATCTGATGACTGGCAGGGCATACATGTTGATGGCATGGATCTTGTTCTTCCCATTGAGCTGGCTCTTCAGGATCTGTCTTATCGTTTGGTGGTACTTGGATGTTGCTGTCTTCCTTGCCTCCTCCTCATGGTTCCCGTGTGACTGTGGGACACCAAGGTATTTATAGCTGGTCTCTATGTCTGCTTTGTGACTCATTGGTAGTTCCACTCCATCGGTCTTAACTACCTTCCCTCTCTTTACTATCATCCTGCCACACTTCTCCAGTCCGAATGACATCCCAATGTCCTCACTGTAGATCTGTGTCAGGTGGATCAGTGAGTCGATGTCTCGTTCACTCTTAGCATACAGCTTGATGTCATCCATGTAGAGGAGGTGGCCGATGGTGATTCCACTCTTGAACTTCTAGCCATATCCAGACCTTGTGATTATCTGGCTGAGGGGGTTTAAGCTTATGCAGAACAGCAGTGGGGACAGTGCATCACCTTGGTATATGCCGCACTTGATGGCCACTTCTGCTAGCTGTCTTGAGTTCACTTCCAGTGTTGTCTTCCACAGTCCCATTGAGTTCTTGAGGAAGGTCCTTAGTGTCCTGTTGACTTTGTATAGTGCCAGGCATTCACAGATCCATGTGTGTGGCATTGAGTCATAGGCTTTCCTGTAGTCAATCTAGGCTGTGCTCAGATTGGTCTGCCTAGACCTTGAGTCTCGGGTGACTGCCCTATCTATGAGTAACTGGTGTTTTGAGCCTCTGGTGTTGTTCCCAATGCCCTTCTTAGCTGTGCTCATGTACTGGCCCATATGGTCTTGTAGCTTGGCAGCTATGATGCCTGATAGAACTTTCCATGTTGTGGGGAGGCAGGTTATTGGCCGGTATTTGGATGGTGCTGTTCCTTTGTGAGGGTCTTTCATGATCAGCACTGTCCTTCCTTGTGTTAGCCAGTCTGGGTGGGAGCCTGCTGCTAGCAGTTGGTTCATCTGTGCTGCTAGGCGTTCATGCACTGCTGTTAGTTTCTTTAGCCAGTAGGTGTGGATCATGTCCGGGCCAGGTGCTGTCCAGCTTTTCATGTTTTTTTTTTTTTTGCATTGGTGTTATACGTCTTCCAGTACTGTTCAGTTTCCGCTGCTGGGGGCTCAGCTGTTACTCTGTGGTTGCACTGCAGTTGGGAGTACATTTTGGATGGTTCTTTGGAGAACAGGGCATTCATCTTCTTGGCCTCTGCTTCTCTAGTGTATCTCCTTAGCCTGGTAGCCAGTGCTGTGAGCCTTTGTTTAGCAGTCTCTAGGGCTTCAGATGGAGTCAGGCCCACGTATTTTTTCAGTAGCCGAGTCTTATCCTTAATCTCCACACGCTTCTGTAGTTCCACCAGCTGACTTGACTTCTCTCCGAGTTGCCTTGATCTTAGCCTCCAATCTCATTTTCCAGGGTGGGTATGTACTGCTGTTCTTCTTGATCGTGTAGCCAAGCATTTCCAGGATTGGGATTGTCTGGAGGGCTCTGTTGGCATCTTCTAGCATACTATCTGATGGTACTTCTCCACTGAGCCTTGGTAATCGGACTCGAGGGTTGACTGTAGCTAGTTTATCCATGATCTTATGCCTCATATCAGCTGCTGTGCTCTGTAATGGAAGGGGTGGCAGTGACATTCCAGCTTCAGGTGTTGGCTGCACATCTGCTTGTTGTTCCAGGTCTGCTTGAGTCTGGGTTGTAATGTGGAGTTGGTCTATCTCAAGTTGTGAGAGCAGCTTTCTCTTCACTATGTTGAAGCACTGGGTAACTAGTTGTTTCTCAGTTAGTGTGGATGTAGGCCTTCTGTCTATCTATAGTTCCCTCATACGTTTTATATATCCCCTCTCATTAGGTCTGCTGTTGTAGTAGCATTCCATCATTTCCAAGTTCTCTTGTCTCGTCCATGTATGGTTCCCAACATCTGACGCGGACCTTGTTAATCCGGGTGACATCCGAGCCGGCATGACTCTCTTAGTCCATGTCACTCTCATATTTTTGAGGTAGGTAGGTAAGCGTTAGGGGGTCTTTGCCCAAGGACCCCTACTGGTAAGGTAGGTACCAGCTGGGATTTGAACCCCGGTCTCCTGCATCAAAGGCGGTGTTCTAACCACTACGCTGTCCAGCCGCTCGCTGGATATATATTTCAAATGAGACTTCCCAGTTTTCTTTCTCTCTCTCAGCTGGGGAGGGCAAGAAGAAAGATACCAGGATTTTATTTTATTTTTTAACTGGAAAGCGGCAAAAATAGCTTGAAAGGAGATATTCTCAGCTGGCATGTGGCTAGCAAGGAAAGGTTCAAAATGCTTATAAACTCCCCACCCCACTACCATGCTTTGCAACAATGGTGGGGGGGGCAGCTTTGCGGGTGGGGAATAGTCACCCAAAATATACTTTGGGGGCCATGTCTATACAATGATCTCCATATAGCTTTGCAGTTGATCAATATAGCGCTTCAGAAGGAAAACAAGTGTCCTCATTTCAGGACAGCTGAAATAAAATGTAGGCCCTAGGCCAGTGGTTAATTTAATAAAAAATAATTGATTACCCTTGGGGGTAATTCCCCAGTTTAAGAACCACTGCCTTAAGGAGATAGGCAGGATGGACAGGTTACAGACTATGTTATTGTATAGCACTAATGTTGCCTCCATTGAACTGGCTCAGCTTTAACCATCATTAGTGGCCAAACCAGGCACCAACCTCACCTTCCATAAACCAGAGTCACTAGAGGGATTAAGAAACAAAATATGCAGAATTTATGAATGAGCCATATATTCTAGAAAGTAACTGGGTCTCCTTTGGGTGGCTTTGTCGGGCCAAGGACACTACATTTTTCCATCACAGGGTTGAAGTAAGAACTTCAACACTGTTCAAAATATATTTTTGCTCATATGTTCATCAGATACACAATCATTGCTATTTGTTTCCCAGAAAAATTGCAAATATAACTTGGAGATTCCAGCAGAGATGGCCAAGGTTTTGAATTAGTGTGTGACAAGCCAGGTCAAAAATCAATTGATCAACCATCCCCAGTGGCCAACTTTCTTCTGATGGTTGACCACCCATCCTATCATATTTCCACTCAGCCTGGACAGAGCTCGCAAAACTTAAACAAACTATTGTCTTACCGTCTAATTTATCCCTCTTCATCTCTGGAAGAGGAAGAGAAATGTTATTAATTTGGTCCTGATCCAAAATCTTTTCTGGAGTAGTCTTTCCACCCATCTCAACCAACATGACCTTTCAATCAAATAACAGCCCCTAAATTTAGGAAGGCTTTCTTTTTGATGAAATTTCACACTTTCCTGACTGCTGTCCCTGAAGGGAGATATTGGGACATTCCATATGAACTAAAACTCTGCTCATGTGACACAGGAGTAATCAAGATGCCGAGTCACCATGTATGGTACTGTCCCTATTATACTGTTTCACATTAGGAGTTGTTATCCCTGTTTCCAGACAAATGCCCGGATCATTCAGATTTATCTTGCCCTATTATCATCTGAGATAAAATTATCATATGACGGCCAAGAAAACAAACCGATGGAACATCAAACAAATCAACCCAGAGTTCTCACTTGAGGTACAAATGACCAGGCTCAGATTATCCTACTTTGGACACATGATGCGAAGACTCAGCTCTCTGAAGAAGGCTGCAACGCTGGGAAAGGTGGAAGGAAACAGAAGAAGAGGATGACCAGCAGCAAGGTGGAGGGACTCAGTTACAGTGGTGATGGGTGAACCTTTGAAAGACTTGAAGGACCAGATTAAGGATAGATTGTCATGAAGAAAATCTATGTGGTCGCTAAGAGTCAACAATATTTGATGGCACATAATCAATCAGTCATTGTTATCTGCCCCATCTGACTCTGTTTCACTGAATGTAGCCAAATGTTAGTTTGTTGCCTGTAGTATTTGCTGTAACCTATCCATCAGCAGTTTTCAGATGTTCCTTTCACTCAGACAAGCTGATTATTATCTTCAGTTTATTCTAGATTATTTCAATTAATTATTTACATTTACATTTCACAGTTCTGTGTACCACTGCTTATTTTCACTACCCCCTATTAGGGAATTATATGTTTTGTTTTGAACTTAGCGTTGGGCTGGCCTATGATTGAAATAAACTCAACTGAATGTTCCAAGAGACAAGGCCACCTCAACGCATCATGTAGCCTGTTCAGAAAGGCACAAAGATCACCATTGAATCCTCTGTGGTTGCACTAGTCTGAGGAATAATATGTTTCTCCTGCTAATTGAAGTTCCATCCCTCTGAGAAAAATTTAGATCCAGTACCTAGTTGCCTGTGAGGTACCCATTTGAGACCCTGCCAGGCTGTTGCCAGGTATGGTGCTAGGTGGAATAATAGACTGACTGGTTGCTTCTTATGAACATAGTCAGCCAATCCAGTTTGACATCTTGAAATGTGAAAATCACGATGCTGTTCTTCCCTGTAAGGTGAGTTTGAATTTGAGATCTGAACAAAGCAGCCAGATTTTGAGAGATGTGGTGGACCGAATCCAATTTGGCACCTTGGAAAAATCAAATCATGTTTTGATCTGCCCCTCAAGATTAATTCAAGTTTGAGTTAATGAAAAGAGACTGAGCCGGTTCTTCAATAAATAATCACATTATCCATACATAGAGTGGAAATATTTCTCTCTGGCCACATAGGAAAGCATCATCTATTCCAGAGGTGGGTTTGTAATGAGAACTTTTTTGGAATGGATTATTCCGCTGTCTGCTTGACCGTTCCATCAACAATCAATAACTTGGACTCTAATTGAATGGTGATTGATTTAGCTAGCTAGGAATGCATTAGGTTAATATTGGCTTTCTGAACTGCAAAGTCGGGCAAATAATTAAATGTTGCTCGAGGCTAAGTTAATAAAATTACAAAGAAGCATTGCACTTCAAGACAGGTCTGCGTGGTTCTCCCTTCTTAATGCACACTCACACATGCACGTACACTTGCCAAGAAAGGAGCTGAACAGATTAAAAAAATACAGGAGAAGAATTTTTAAAGGACTGGGAATTTCTAGCCGGATTTAAATAATTCTTACTAAAATGGAAATTTCACCTTGCCACAATTCTTCTTACCCTTCTGCCTCTCTTGTGAAGCATAGCCAGCATTTTCCATTTTTTGTTCCTAGGAATTTTTAGTTACAGTGGACATTTTGCACATGGATTCTCGCCCCCACCCCCTCGGAAGTTAAGGTAAGAAATCCTTTGTTCTTTAAATTTCCCATTTGACTACTATACAAGTTTGCCATTTAAAATGGGTTGAAAAGGACAGACACAACACTAAGTTTGAATGTGCAATGAAGCGAGAAATGAGATAACATTTGGAAGAGGTTCAGACAGACACTTCCCTAATTCGCAAGAGTATAAGAAGGGGGAGGAGATTCAGCACAATCAGACTTGCAAGATTATATTACAGCCAACTTAGGTAAAAGTAGCTTTACTGAGCTATTGTGGCACTGATTTTGTGGTCTAGTCTACCCAGTGGGGCTGGCGTCAGTCTTGCAAATCTGATTGTGCTGGACCTCTTCTTCCTTCTTATGCTCCAGTGAATTAGGGAGGTGTCTGCCTGACCTGCTTTCAAATGTTATCTCCTTGTTCTGGACTTAAAAAATGTTTCAGCCCCTTTTGCCTAGGTAACAGTTCCTGCATATTTCCATCAAGGTCACTCTCCTTACTTTCTACAGCAATCAACGGTGGGGTTGGTGGCTTCATTCTGGCCTGCAATGAAGATTCTAATCTAGCTGGGCTGCCCCCGTGAGTCTTCTATCTAGCCTATCTGAGAAGCTGAGCAAAGGGTGAAGCATCAGGAGATTAGATTTATTTCTGAGCAAAGGTTTCAAGCTTGATAGAGACTACAGTCAGAGTACCAATCTCTAAGAAGAATCCAAAACTGGATTTCTACTAGTCCTGCTGGTGACTTTTAGCTTCAAGCCAGCATGGCCACTGCCAACCCAAAGAGATGTGAGGGAAGTTGGCTGTTTCTTGGAACATAGTTAGGAAATGAAGCAAAACGCTGGATTTTAGTAATTTGGGGGGAAATTTATCACTGGAGTTTTACGGTTTTGAAAAGAAAGCAGATTTTGTTCTAAGGTTAATTTCCCCCAATATTTGCTTTTGGGCGTAATCTTTCTTCCTGCCAAAGCTCTATTTGGTGATCCTAGAAGTCCGTTTTAAAAAATATTTTCTTACAGATGGCTTTACTTTGGGAAAAATAAAACATGAAAGACCACTTTGTTGAAGACTCCACATTACAAAACACATGAATGGTGGTAGCCAATTTAGAAGAGAGGACTAGCTGGAAGGGAGGAGATGCCGTTTAAGGAGTGTCACCAACCCAACTCAAGATGGGAGAGAAGACCCTAAGCGTGGCTGCACTGAAGGCAAACTCAACATCTGGAATATTCCCACTTGGCTGCACCATTTCTTGTATATATTTTTCAATTTTTATCTATCTCTTCCAAATTGCTTAATGACAGCATGCATAATTCGTTACTCTGGGTAGCATTTATCTTCACAATAGCCTTGTGAGACAGGTTGCTTTTCTCCTTTTTCTCATCACAACCGTCCAGATTCTTCACAGCCTGCTAGGAATTTTGAATTCAGGACAAGGCCCTGCCATTAGACAGAGGGAGGCAACCACCTCAGGCAGTTGATGTAGGGTGTCTTGAAATCTTGTTGTTGTTGTATAGTATTATTACATTATGATTGGTTGATTGATTGATTGATTGAGTGCCATCAAGTCATTGTTGAATCTTAGAGACCATACAGATAGATCAATGATGATTTGTCCCTGACTTAGTCTTTCAGGTCTTTCAACAGTGCCCCCATTGCCACTGTAACTGAGTCCACCCACTTTGCTGCTGGTTGTCCTCTTCTTCTCTTTCCTTCCACCTTTCCCAGCAGGAGAGCTGTCTCCACAGATTTTGGTCTTTGCATAATTTGTCCAAAGCAGAATAATTTGAGCCTGGTCATTTGTGCCTCAAGTGAGAACTCTGGGTGGATCTGTTTGATGATCCATCAGCTTGTTTTCTTGGCTGTCCATGGTATTCTCAGGAGTCTTCTCCAACACCAAGGTTCAAAGGCATCAATACTCTTCCAATCCTGCTTCTTCAAAGTCCAACTTTCACTTCCACAGAGTGTCATAGGGAATACCACAGCTTGCATGATTCTGATCTTTGAGGGTATAGAGATATCACAGTAGTTGAATATCTTTTCCAAGGCCTTCATGGCTGCTGTACCAAGTGCTAGTCTGCAGCACATTTCTTGACTGCTTGTTCCTTAACTGTTGATGGTAGATCCTGAAAGGCAGAAGCTATCTACCACCTCAGAATCTTCATTATCAAATTTTGGCTGTTTAGCCTCTTGATTTCTTTGGGTAGACAAAATGTGTTACTCTTACACCCGAGGAAGCAAAGATTACTGGGTATCACTTTGTTCAGCATCACTAATTTCAACTCCATAAATCCGTATGCATATTTAAGAATTCTTCCCTCAATCACATCAATCAATCAATCAAGTCAAAAAGACCACTTTGGTCTAGTGGTTAAGGCCCTTCCAGTTAGTCCAGCTAGAATCCAGGAGACTGTGAGTTCTAGTCCTGCCTTAGGCATGAAGCCCAATGTCTCTGTAATCTTCAGGTTTCAGTCTTGACCAGAGCCTATCTTTAATCTTTCTCCAAATTTTCCCAAGCTGATGCCCTCACAAATTGGTAGAATTGGTCTCCCATCACTTTCCAGACAGTGGGATCCATTGGGGAATGATAGAAACATTCCTGTTGTTACTGTTAGCATTTCATTTGGAACATATTGTGGGCATCGTTTTAATTTTTTCTAACTTACTGGATGTCACTATTCATGTGGTGCTGGCCTGCGTTAAAGACGCTGCAATTTAAACCCCTCCAAATATCTGTTCCAGCAAACACAAGACCCTTAACATTTCATTCACTGCTTTGTTAACTAAGAACTTTCATTACTCCAACATCACAGAGATGCATTGCCCTGAACTACTGACTGCAATTATGGGAGATTATAGCATCCAGACCAAGCAGGAAATCCGGCCTAATCTTTTTACCAGCATATTACATTTCCCTCCTTCATTTATTCCGACTCTTGATTTGATAGCCACAAAATTGTTAAAATGGTGTTACAAAAACCATTTGTTTTTTAAATGTGAATGTGCTTTTGAATTATATATCAAGAAATGGGAATATCATAGTACATGGATTTATCCCGCAGAGAGGTAACAACTACTCAGTTTTGGGTAGTTAAGACTTTCTCCTGATTTACCATCATGGATTTGTAAAAGGCAAGGTTATTATTTCATGTGGTCAAGTTTGATGTCTTATTTTAAAATTAGGCTGAATGGTACATTGTGAATGTAATACAGTGGAACCTCGGTTTACGAACTTAATTTGTTCCGTGACTCTGGTCGCACCCCGAATTGGTCGCAATCCGAAGGAAATTTCCCCATAAGGTTCAATGTAATTACCATTAATCTGTTCTGGCGTGGAGGACAGGAGGCGGCTATTGCTTGGAGGGAGAGCCCCCCTCCCTACGACCACATGTCAGGGGCGGAAAATGGCCGCAGACCACGTGTCAGGGGCGGAAAAATGGCCGGGGACCACGTGTCAGGGGCGGAAAAATGGCCGCGGACCACATGTCAGGGGCGGAAAATGGCCGCGGACCACGTGTCAGGGGCGGAAAAATGGCCACGGACCGTGTCACGGGAGGGAAAATGGCTGCGTATCCTGTTCGTATCCCGAGGCGGAGTTCGCAAACTGAGGTAAATTTTTGCAGCTGGAGCTGGTCGTAACCCGAAAAGTTCGTTAACAGAGGCGTTCGTAACCCGAGGTACCACTGTATATTATTTTATAATTACTATATTTTGATACTCTGGAGCAATGTTTCTCAGCTGCAGAAGCTTTAAGATGGGTGGACTTCAACTCCCAGGATTCCCCCAGCCAGCATGCTGGCTGGGGGAATCCTGGGAGTTGAAGTCCACCCATCTTAAAGCTTCTGAGGCTGAGAAACATTGCTCTGGATATTGCCCCGCTTGTATTGCTCCTTTATCATTTGAGCTTTTGAAGATGTTAAGTACCTAACCAGCCCAGTAGGGGGCAACATGGAGCTAACTTTGACTACATTCACAAAAGCAAAGAGCAAGGTTAGCATTTAGACTGGAGGCCACTAGGGAATCCCACTGCAGTTTATTTATTTTATTTTTATTTTATTATTAAATTTATACGCCGCCCATCTCCCCCAGAGGGTGACTCTGGGTGGCTTATGATTAAAAACCAAGACAATAAAAACAATAAAAATATAAATATCCCCCAATTAAAATCACAGGTAACAATTCTAAAAAGCCAGTATACCATTCAAGATGATGGGAGAAGTAGCATTAATCATCCCACCAGCCAGTTCCAGCAATGCGAGCCCCCATCAGGCCCCCAGGGCCTCTGGCATAGCCCTGTTTTTATACCTTTTCGGAAGGCCAGGAGAGCGGGGGCAGGTGGCAAGCTGTTCCACAGGGCAGGGGCCATGGCAGAAAAGGCCCTCCTCCTAGACCCTGCCAGCCAAAATTCCTTGACTGGTGGGGTCCGCAACATGCCCCCTCTGCCGAACCGAGTGGGGCGGGTGGGTGTCACGGGGACGAGACGGCTCCTCAGATAACCTGGTCCTATTTCATGAAGGGCTTTAAAGGGGATAACCAACACCTTGAATTGGACCTGGAAGCAAACCGGCAACCAATGTAGCTTGTGTGACAGAGGTGTCATATGTGCCACCCTGGGGGCATTCAACACTGTCCGCGCCACTGCATTTTGCACCAGCTATAGTTTAGGCTGCTTGAAGACAGCTTCAAATCATTTCTCTCCTATTTCCAAGAAATTGCATGGATATGTCAAACTCAACCCCAGGAAGTGTTTTGAAATGGTGGTGTCTAAACTGAATATATTAAATTAAATTTTTGTTTGCAAGTTTTTGCAAATTTTTGTTTGCAAGTGCAGGATATAGGACGCCTCCATATTACAGATCTGCCTCCCACAACAAGGTCGCCAGACTCTAAGCTTCCGCTTTTCCTGCAGAGCTGTGTTTGTGAACCTCCTTCCCTGGGCAAGTATAGAGAAAGTAAAAAAATCTCCCACAAACCCTGGTGACATCTTGCAATATCCTTTTGGCTTTCTTGGCAATTTGCTGCTGTTTTATTTTCTAGTAGATTCATTTTTCAACTTTCCTGATCACTTGCAGCCCTTGGAAGTGATCCCCCTTCCAAGTTCTAACAAGGTCCAGCGCAGCTCAGGTTTTTCATGATCAGACAGGGCTGGTTGGTAAACTAAACCGATTTAGATTTGCTAGGTGTATATAATATCAGCCCCTCTACCACATTCCTGTTTTGTTTTGGTCCTGCCCCACAACGTCCTGGAGGGTATCTTGCCAACAACACTCTGTTTTTGCTTGGTGGGAATAGTCTGCCCTCCCTTCTCTTGGAGTCTGCATTGATCTTCCAGCCTGGCCTCACTTGTTAAATATGTAAATATTTAACTAAAAATCAGTTGCATTAGAATCAATGGAGATCCAACCTGGACCTAAGGCAGAATTTCCTGACTGTGAGAGCTATTAAGCAATGGAACAGCTTGCCTCCTGGAGTTGTGGGTGCTCCATCGCTGGAGGTCTTCAAGAAAAGATTGGACAACCATTTATCTGAGATGGTATGAGGACTCCTGCCTTGGGCAGGGGGTTGGATTAGAAGACCTCCAAAGTCCCTTCCAACCCTATGATTCTATGATTTTATGATTCAACTTGCAAACATTTGGAGAAAGTGACATGGTCTCTGGCTGGTGCATTCTGCTCAAGACAGAGTTGTTCTCTGCCTCTTGTCCTGTCGAATAACTTGGCAGACTTGACTCTGGCACATCATGTGTTCAGATTGGTGCAACGAGGCTCTCCTCTTTCATTTATCCCTGGTTGCCTCCTACCACAAAGATCCTGTGGGCTTTTCCAGGCTTGATAAAAGCCTGCAGAATTTCCCAAGAATAGCAAAAAGAAATATCTGGAATGGAAAGGGGGAGATGGTCATCTTCTCGTGGCCAGAGATACAACAGCTTAAAACAATTGTCACAGTAGCAATGTGGTTGTCCCAGATTCTGCATTCGGATATGGGAGGGCTATTATATAACCAAAATCAATGAGTGCTCAAGGGGGCCCATCAAGTGTGGTTAAAAAGATCAAGATGGCAGGCATGACGATAGGATTGCAGATCCACCCATTGCACATCAGATGGACCACAGCCTATAAAATTCCCCTATTGCCCATAAAAATGGGTGGAGCTTCAATCGTACCATTGCAGCTGACATCTTGACTTTTTTAACCATATATCCCTGAGATTGATGAACATCACACTCTGAAGCCCCAGGTCTGGATGCAGCCTCCAGAATCAGCTTTAATGTTATGTAGGAAAGACCTTGAGATATGGGACGAAGAGATGCTGCCTAGGGAATGGTCAGATAAGAGACAGCATAGCCCTCAGCTGGACAGTGGGAAGAGCAAGAGGCTCAGAAGGGACCCTCCCTTGCAAGATTCTGTTACTGTAACCTTACAGTAAAGGTAGTATTAGGACTCATGGTTTTGGTTCCCTCTCTGGATTACCTCTCTGGAAGGGTTGACATCAGTCTTGCAAGTCTGAAAGGATTTTCCCCCTCCCTTGCCTTTACTTTCAGGAAAACTAGGGAGGGTCCCTTCTGAGACCCTTTGTCCACCCCAATTCCTTCTGTGGGCAGAGATATCTCTTGTCCGATTGTTGCCTTAGCTGCGCCTCTTTCTCCTGTCTCCCAAGGGTATTCTCACAGCCATTGCACGCTCCAGAAGCTATTTGGAAGAAATGCTTCAGGCCTTGTGAACGCTCCACCCCTTTCTGCCCTTTATGAAACAGTTTGGCTTTTTTCAGGGTTCCTCATGAATCTAGGGGAAAAAAAGGGATGGTTCTGCTTGAAGGCTTACATTGATCTTTCATGCATGGCATCCTTCAGGCAGGTTACATTAGGACTAGAGAACTTTCAATTAGTGTGTGATTAATTAATTTATCAAGATAAAATGAAAGTCACCCCCCTGCATCTGGCACTTAGCTTATGAAGAGCAAAGATGCCTGTAACTCCAATTAAAAAAAAAGTTCAGTGGAAAATCCTTGTATTTTTATTGCTTGGACAGAATAGTTTTTCTAGATGAATTTTCTTTATTCCTAAAGTGAGCCAAGATGGGTGATAAAATATTGCTCAAAAAAAAAGGGGGGGGGCAGGAGAGTATTGTGGTATCTCATTTCACCTACTCCAACTTTGATTCTATTTCAAGCCTTTTAAAGTCAAAGGTTGCATATTTCTGTAGTTGCATAATGTAGGTGGTTCCTATTTCAATTAAACAAGCTTTATTTATCTATAAAGAGGCAAAAGTTCCTTTGGCTGGCTGTGATAAGAAAAGCCTCATGTGAAGATAGGCAGCTGGTGAGAGTTGCAACAGAAAGTTGCAACATACTCCATTTTATATCTCTTCCTGGAATCATCATCATCATCTGCATTGCAGTGCTTACAGATATGTTTTGAGGAATGTTTTCCCACCTTTAAACAATTTTTGTCAATTTCCGTATACTTTTGGGGGCTCCCACAACCCTAATGTGGAGATAACAGCAACAACAATGTTGGGATTTGCGAAGGAAGTTGAAAGACTTTGGAAGAAGAATTTAGCAATCAAAGCTCTTGAAGCCATACCAAATGGCTTCACCAAATATTTTGAAATTTTAAATTTACTGGACTTTACACCAGTGATTTTGCAAAAACATGCTTCGTTTGGAGCTTCAGGTATAACATGAAGATACCTCCACAACTTCTAAGTTCTTGGTTAAGACATCGGAAAATACATCAGAAAATATCTAATCTAAAGACTGATGTTCCTTGGATTAAGAGACAGCGTTAATAAAAACAATAGCAAAACTGTCTTTTAAAAACTATTTGCAGTTAGAGATGATAACAATATGGAATTTGGATTGCATTAGTGTGCAACGCTGGCAATAAAAAAGGGAGAGTACCTTTCAAGATGTAAATTGAGGCAATGATATCAGTTGTCTAGGTACTCTTTGGAAACAACAGACTTTTCTGTTATTTGTTTGTTTTTATTTTGTTTTATTCGATCTCTCTTTCCTTTTGTTCAGGAACTCAAGGCAGTGTACTTGGCATTCCCATTTTTCCCCCACAATATCGATCCTGTGAGACCAGTTGGGCTGAGAGAGAGGGACTAACCTAAAATCGCTCAAGGGACTAGAATTTGGTCTCCCCAATGCCAGTCTAGCATCTTCATCACCACTACTCCACGTTGGCTCTCCTTGTTTTGGGGGTGACGTCCACCAACACAAATTGATCTCTTGCCCCAGAAGTCTGGGAATCTGTTTCATCAAAGCTCCACTGGTATTTCTAGTCAGGGAACTCACCGGCTGGTAATCCTGGTAGTTTAATCCTTGGAGTAATTGTATACATCTCCTGGTATCTGATTCTGTGGTCCTGGTGGCTGAGAGGACCACTGCAGCTGTTTCTCCAGGGAATCAAGATACAACTAAGGGCTAGCTTTGTTGTAAGCAGATTAACGTCCAAGGAAGACAATGGAACAGGATGGATTGATGTAGAAGCTCTCTTTGTATATAAATAGATCCCAATGACTCTGTTAATTTTCCCACACTGCCTCCTAATCTTAATTCTCTGAATCCAAATCAGGTTTTTCTTTTCTCACCACCCCTGGCCTCTGCAGTTTCTGCATTCTTTCCCACAACAATAGACAACACCTTGTCTTCAACCCATGGCTATTCCTTTCCAAGGCTCTGCCTTGGAAGGCAGAGTTACCCAAAGAGATCCAGATTGTGGACCCTCAGGGATAAAGAAAGATACAAACCAGAAGAGTTCTTGGCTTTCAGGGAATTATTATACCAGTCTCCCCAGCCTGGAGTTCTCCAACCCCAGGAGAGCTGGAGGGTATCAAAGTGGAGAAGATGGCACGCTTGAGAAGAAAGCTTGGCCCATATCTCAAGCGTAGAATATACAAAGTGATAAAATGGAGCTCTGGGACACATGCAGAGTATTTTTCTCTTCTCCAGAGTATAAGAATGATTAGTGAAACATTAAAGGTAAAAGGAAGTGCATGCTGGTCCTATGCAAATTATGAAGTTAATCACAACACACAATGAAAGGGTTGTGTTCAGCATGATGAAGACAAATTGTGCAGACCTGTTGTCATAGTTGGCTTTGTGGGACACACTAGTCAGGAAACTAACTGGAAACATTTTTGACAGTCTTAAAAAAGAGCAAAGTCTGCATAAGAAATGCCTGACAGCACTGAGATACAGTGCCATCTAGTGACTTAACCATGGAATGACACTATCCATGTAGCTGCACACTACAACCATATGGAATTTCCCATGCAAGGGGAGCAAGTTTGTGTAAAAACTTACCAAATACTTAATAAAAATAAAACTTAGCCATTCATCTCATGCATTTTAGATACATATGTTCAGTGGTTGATCATCTTTATAATCCTTCCGGGATTTAGGAGAAAGGAACCATGGGTGAAATATGAGGTCATCTAAGGTTACAGCATGGGTTTACAAAAGAACCCAGATGAGATTTGAACTGTTCAGCTTGTACTGTAAAAGAGCTGTCTTTTCATTTTAGAAATTGAGTACTGCCTATGAGATAGCAAAATGCTATTGTATTCCCCACCCCCACTTGTACTATACACAATTGGAAGAAATCAAAGGCTGTATGAATGGGAAATCTGTTTTGGCAATCACATATTTTAGAAAATAAAGAACAATTCTACAGTTATCCCCATGAGCACGTTCCCACTACCTTCCGGCCCTGAATCATTCTCCTGGCAGATGATGATTGCTGATAGATTGAATCATATCAAAGCATTCCTTCTTCTCAGTTTGGGGTTGAAACACAAAGAGGCCGTGTTCCTTCTTCCAAGCTACAAAAATGCCGTGGTGCAAGTTACTAAATCATTTTCCTGACACTGTTCGTGTTGTTTGGTGGACAAAAGCTGAAGATTAATAGGTTAGCCAAAAAATTCAGGATTGTTCTCTCCTGAGTTAATCTTGAATGGAAGATCTCTGAAGGGTGCTGTGCCTTCGGTGGTATGAATAGCACTGAACTGTGGAGCCTCTTGACTTGACCACCATCAGTTAGCTATAAAAATACCGATATTCATTCTGTTGAATTGAAAATGCTGTGGAGGGCCCAACGTATATAGGATCCACCATCAGCCATCTTTGGTAACAATTCTCAAACAGCTTCTCTTCCCCATCTATTGCACTGAAGAACATTCATGGGGTGCCATCTGCTCCAATCCAAGAGCCCAGATACTGCCTGTGTTTGCAAAACCCACTTGATTAAGGGGTTCACTTATTTTCTAGATCGTGCAGTGTAGTCATCTGTAAAGTAATCAGGTGGGCTGGAGCTTCCCATAATACCGTATGTGACTAAGAAAACCCTAACTCAAATTAAATGTAACCAGATGGATAGAAGGTGTTTTGGATTCTTGGTAGGAGGGTGGGATGAGAAGGTGGGACTCATCAGTTATGGAATCATCAGAGTTATCAGCATAGTAGGTGGTCATCTCTGAAAGATCTACCATTCCCATTCCTATCCTTAAATCTCCAAAGAATTCCCCCAAACAGGCTGAAAATGTTTGGCCAATGGATTGCTAGAAGAGCTTCTATGATTTAGGCAGCAGCTTCACCCATTCTGTTCCCTCCTCCCCATGTTAAGCATGGCCTTAGCCACCAGAAGGTGGTCATGCAAGAGGAGTCAGAGAAAGCTCCTTGAATCTTTTTCCAGCTCCCCTTTCAAGGTAGGGGAGCTGGTCCGATGGTGATTCCTGATGTCTTCTATAGGACTTTTTCTGGGAGGTTTGGTGGCATTCATATAAGGGACCCATCCAATAAAATCTGCCCAACAGCTTTTAGCAGATGCATTACAGAGGATACAGAAAAGCTCCTGAAAGAATGTGCTTTTTTTCATTTTTTTTTTTCCAACAGAAAACTTGCTGGATAGACTGGAATCTGAATATCTGCTTGGGCTGGGCTGGGATAATCAGCCAAATGTGTTGCTGTGGGCAATTTCTGTCTTTACCAGTTTGGGAGTTTGATTTCCAACAAGATACCCACCACATTTTCCAAAGGCTGTGAGATAACACACGTCCCCTCCCAAGCTATAACTGAAGACACAGCTGGAGAATTAGGCTAGCAAAGAAGCTGGAAACCATCAATCCCAAAGGCCAGGTTTTCTCCTAGCTCTGCTTTTCTGAACAAAAATAGCTCAGATGAAAGGAAAAATACTCTGCCCAAACAAAGCCTACTTAGGAGATAGGAAATGTTCCTGAAATTAATGAGTTTAAGGAACAGTCAAGCGGAAGGACTCTGTTGATGGCCTAATTTTCAAGCTGTAACTTCTTTGCTGGAAATTGAACCACGTTGTTTCTTAATGAAAGCTTTAAATATAATCTAATTTCCTTTGGCTGACGTAGTGGTGTCTCAGTGCCCAGTCTTTCATCTAAGTAATTCTCTTTTGTTTAAAAATGTAAATGTAACATTAGTAACGTTTTCATATCCTCAAATGAGAATACAGTACAGCTCCTGATCTCAGAGCAGTTTTTTCCTATCTGGTGTGCTCCAGGTATCTTGATATCAGTTGGTATGTGAATGATGGGATTTGCAATTAGCTGTCAATAATGGGAACTGGAGTCCAACTGTAATGGGCTGTGAGAATAACCTTGAGGAACAGGAGGAAAAGCCACAGCCAAGGCAACGGTCAGATAAGAGAAACCTGAGTCTGAGGCAGAAATGTAATTTGAGAAAGTGTCCAGGTTTGACCCTCCTTAGTTCTCTTTAGGATGAAGGCGGGGGGGGGGGGGAGGCACATTCAGATTTGCAAGATTCTGTTACTATAACCCTACAATAAAAATGGTTTCAGTATTTATAAGTTTGGTGTTCAAGTCTAGTCTACCTCAAAGGTCTGACACTAACAGACCTGAAGGGCATATATTGAGGGAAGCTGTACTGGAGGTCCTCTGTATGTGTGTGTGTGTGTGCACGTGCATGTGGGTTCAAGATTTTCATCAATTACTTTGCTCTTGTTGGAAACTCTTGGCTTTAGAAATCTGAGTTACTGATGAACATGGTTACATTCATTGCTTGCCTCACATCTATCCTCTCCTTAGACACTATAAGGAGTTTAGCCAGTTGCCCACTCAAAACAAGAGGTGACATAAGCTCCTGATGTCTCCTTAGTTTACCAAGGGGCTCTGGGAAATAAAGCAGCAGAAGTGATGCCTGGAGCACCAGTGGAAGAAATGAGAAGTAACCCTGATTCTGTATAAGTACAAGTCCAAATTTGTGTCTACATCAGCATTTCTCAACCTTGGCAACCTTAAGATGAGTGGACTTCAACTCCCAGAATTCCCCACCACCCATATTCTATCAGAGCCTATCACCCAGGCTCTGATTGATTCTGTGTCACTGAGTTGGTGTCAACTCCTTCTGACCAGGATGATCTATCTCCAACCTGGCCCTTCAGATCTTCCATGGTGCACCCATTGCCACTGTAATCAAGCCTACCTTGCTGCTGGTCATCCTCTGCTTCTCTTTCCTACCATTATGAACTTCTTAAGGGTTACAGGCTTTGCATAATGTGTCCAACCCTGTCTCTAACCTACCATTTTTAGGGAAGATTATTGGTATGGTGACAGCTGGACAGCCAGGGAGCACTCCAGAAGGAGCGAATTATCTGGACTCTTTTCTATCAGGGTTCAGGCCTGGGCCTGGGATGGGGACAGCATTAGTTATTCTTGTGGATGATCTTTGGTCAGGATCTAGATAGAAGTAGTGTGACCCTCCTGGTCCGTTTAGATCTCTCAGCACTTTGATACCATTGATCATGGTGTCCTTCTGGATCACCTGTGAGGGTTGGGGATTAGCACACTGTTTTGAATAGTCCTGAACCTTCTCTAGAGGGCAGTTTCAGTTGATAGCAGTGGGGAAGAGGAATTGGCCTGATGGTTGCTTCCTTGTGGCCCGCCACAGTGTTCACTTCTCTCCCCAGTGCTGTTTAACATCCATATGAAACAACCAGGTTAGGTCATCCATTGGTTTGGGGCACAGTATCATCAGTATGCTGATGAGACCCAGATATATATGCTAATCTGGACTGGCCAGAAGTTGTCCTTAATGTCTTGATCCAGCCTCCCTATGGACATCAAGCTGGTCCAAGAATGTTTGGCTTCTGTCACTGGAAACTCAATGTCTAGGAGGGCTTTCAGAGTGATGATGTTGATGATCGTGGCACAAATTTGATTTTGTGATGTTAGGATTTCTGTTCCTTTTATTCTTAGAGCAGATTTTATTTATGCTGCTGTTGATGTTTCTGTTTAACTGTTAGCCACTGAAGTTTGGCTAATTGTGGTAGGTGCAAATTAAATCAAACAAGTAAATGAATATTTTTTTAAAAAAATATTGTTTCTCGCCAGCTGTTTCTTTTTCAATTGGGGAGTGATCTCCTGCCACAAAGTCCATCGGGGGGGGGGGGGGGAGAGAGAGAGAGATTAAGAATAAACAGAAAAGGCATTAGGAAAAAATATCTGGTTGTGTTTCTGGGGGGACAATTCAACCTCCCTATCCCATTTTCTCCCAGAAAAAATGGCTCCTGTTTGTTTGATCTGGGGAAGGGCCATCTTTTTTCGTCCTTTCCTGCCAACATTATTTTTCTGCCAATGATAACACTGGATTTGAGGGGATGGGCTGAGGAATGTGAACTAAGCTGACTTCAGTTGTGAAGCATCTCAGCTTCACTGGCAAACGTCGAAGAGCCTTCTCACTTTCCGTTTCCAAATTCTCCAAAGAGAGAGAATGTCTCCCCAGACGGCGAGCACCACGCCCCAGACGCGGATTGCATCCAGCGTTCTTTTGCCAACCACCAGCCACAAACGTCTCAAAAGTTTACCAGCAGGCTAATAGCAACAAATCTCTGGCCCCAGTAACTGGCATTCAGGGGTTTACTGCCACTACAACTGGAGGCTTCATTAAGCTATTGGTTGTTTTATCATTTTTTTAAAGGCTTGAAGTCTGAGGCTGTGTCTTGAAATACAAACTTCCTCATTTCAAATACAGAGGAAGTTTTGTCTCTCCTTCAGCCATGAAAGCTCACTGACTTTGGGCCAGTCAGTGAATGTTGTTGTGGAAAAATGTTAAAAAAAAAATAGTGCTACATACACTACCTTGATCTCCTAGAAGAAAGGTGGGATGTAAAACAAACACATTCATTTTTCAGTGATTTTGGATGAACACGATCATGGGATCAATGTCTATCTATTATCTATCATTTATCTATCTATCTTTATCTTATCCATCCATCCATCCATTCATCCATCCATCTCCTTGTCTATCATATCTATTTGTCTATCATCCATCCATCCATCCATCCATCCATCCATCCATCCATCCATCCATCCATCCATCCATCCAAGTTCCTGAATTTTGCATCAAGTCACTGCTATCTTATATTATGTGCCATGAACATTGAGAATACATTTCTCTCCTCATCACATTCTTAACTCCTGAAAAATGGTCGCAGGTAGCCTGAAGATTAGACTGGGAGTAGGTAATCTGAGATCCAGTATTATATTTCCCCAAAAGTAAGATGACCCTGCATTCAAGACAACAATCCCATAAATGGAGAATTAAATCAGAAGAATGGGTCTCCATCTTCTTAACCATTCAAGACAATCTTCCAAAGTTAAAATGAATATTAAAGGGCATTTACCTAGCTGACCTTAGTTAATCTGAAAAAAAGATGATTCAGGTTTGGTTAATATTGGATAAGAAATAGCCTGGAAGTCCCAGGGCTGTAGGCTAGCCTGGTGTTTTTCAACCTCAGCAACCTTAAGATGTGTGGAATTGCTGGCTGGGGAATTCTGGGAGTTGAGGTCCATACCTCTTAAAGTTGCCGAGGTTGAAAACCACTGGTCTAGACTAGCAGTTGAAAAGCAACAATGAAGAAGACATTGGAAGACTACTTCCATAACTCCACCACAAAAATTGCAGTGACCAGGATGGGGATTTGATTTGAGATGTATTTATTTAGGAAAAAACAAAACAGTATTTCTTTCTGGTAAATGCATCCTACTCCTAAAAACAAATGGAGGCATGAGGTAACTATATGAAATCTGAAATATCTTTCACATTTGTGAAGCTACTTGTAAAGGCTGAATTATGCCTCTAATGGGAAATATATATATATAAAAAAATCATTGGCAAATATTTCCAAAAGATAGATGATAGATAGTGGGTAGATAGAAGATAGATAGATAGATAGATAGATAGATAGATAGATAGATAGATAGATAGATAGATAGATAGATAGATAGATAAATGTCCTTATAAAAGATGAACATTTGCCTTTCTTTCTTCAGGTAGCTTTGAATGAGAAATGGTCTCTTCAAGTGGACTTAAGTTCACTTTAGGTTTCTCCTGAATCACTGCTAGAAAACAGATGAGGAGTTTGAAAGTGTTATTTCCACACATCACCTCCACACCTTCATTCAAACTTGCAGCTCCTAATCCTTGAGGGGGAAAGAAGTAAGTATTAAACTGGTTGGAACACATAATCTACCAACCTCTTTAAATTAGAGCGGGGGGAAAGCCTTAACTTGGCAAACACTGGAACTGGTCATCCAAGTACAACTAGATGATACAATCCTATTTTTTTTCAGAGCTCATCCAGCTTTCCCACTCCGGCTTCCCCTTGTTTTAATTTCAGTCCCATTCTTTGTCTTCATATAGCATGGAATTTGCTTCTAGAAAATATGGTGGCGGCCACTAACTTGGAGAGGTTTGTGGAATGATCTTGAGAGATAGGTGGAAGAGCTGTGGTCTAGACAATGGTCAGACAAGCGGCAGCTGAGTCCACAGAAGGAATGGGGACATGGCAAACATCTCAGAAGGGACCCTCCCTAGTTTCTTGGATTGTAAAGGCAACGGGGGAGAGATGTCCTTTCAGACTTGCAAGATCCCATCAATGTAGCCTTACAATAAAGCTAGTACTTCTAGGTGTGTTTCTTGTCTGGGCTACCTTGCAAGGCTGACATAACCCTAGAAGAATTTCATAAAGGCAATTTTCATAAGCACCCCAACAGAAGTAACATGAGACAGTTATGGCAACAGAAGGTTATTTATTCTCTTTAAATCACAGGAGTTGCTATTGTTTCAGCATGAGGTCAACATGACTAGCCCACTCTGGATTCACAGCAGTTGTCACACTACATTGACTAAGAGGACTTGAGATAAAACGAGAATTCACAGTATTACTACAAGACACCTTAGCTGAAAGGATCAATATGCAAGTAGGGCATCGAGTCTGAGAAAGGCTCTGCTTCTTACAATGCAGGACAATTCTTGGGCCTCCTATCTTCCAATGCCACTTCCCAGGAGATCTGTGAGCACTTCCCTAAACTCTGTAATACAGTCTGAGCTACAAAGAGCAAAAGGTATGGTCCAGGTAGTTGAAGCCTGATAGCATAGCTTCTTCCCCACTTTGCAGGACTTCCCTGCAGCAGAATCCTGATAGACTCAGCGAAAATGGGTTTTAATAGTAGGGAGGGAAGGGAGAATGACCTGTAGACCTTCAGCTGTAGTGTTCCCTTGTACTACTTGGAATGAGTATCAGCTATTTATTTCTTTAGTTCCTTCGCTCTTTGTTAGGTGCCATGTACAACTCTGTACCTAGTTCTAGGAGCTTATGTGAGCCTACACCTGGGCACTCTCCAGATGCATGGACCTGAGCTCCCAGGGCATCTGGAGGGTGCTCAGGATGGGACACACTAGCCTAATATAGGTGCTGGAAGGAGGAGCAGGTCACCGTATGCTTCAACATGGTGCCTAGGAAGTCAGAAAAGTAGGGCGCCCAAGACTGCAATCCAGACTTATGGCACATTGGGGTCCCCTTTCATTTCAACACAACTGGTTTCAGAAGCACAGGCACTGGGTGGCTATGGGAAACAGAATACTGGGTGCAGAAAAAGGGACCTTTTGTCAAATCCAGCAGACACAATGCTTTTCAAGTTATCAACCATCCTGAAAAAGATTCGTACAGTCTCGCCAGTTACTCTGCAAAAGAAGGAATGATCTGCAGTGTGTGTGGTATTAAATATCTGTGACAATCAGAGATAGCAGCTTTATTACAGATTTGAGTTGTCGAATATGTGTGTATGTACTGCATACATTTATCCTTATAGAATTCATTAATACTGTCCCTCTTGGGACTCTTTGGGCTTCATCCAATGGACGCAGATGTAATTGCCAGTGACACATGTACCCAGCTTACACACATACTGCCCACTGACCTTCATTTAGCCTGACACGCTTACTTTCAGCCAGGCTTTTATTAACTGCCTCAAAGTCTTCAGTAAGCACTATGACTTCACGTCAAGGACATTCACCAAAAAATGCCAGCACAGAACAGTGGAGTTCCAATACTCATTATTTCCTTAGTCTGTGTGATAAAGAGAGCTGTCTTTGGATCACATTGGAATCTGTCTTCGGGCACATAATGTTCTCTGGATGTTATTCTCATTCCACTATTCTTTTAGAAGTCCAAGTTTTCGTAGAGCCTCCCGCCGAGCTTCTTCTGTTGATCCACGGCCGGAAAACTGTACTGTTATACCTCTGGGTTGGAGTCCTGAGGATTTGGGCAACGAGCCAGACCTCCTCCGTATATCAAGGATGAAGTCTTGCTGGGTGTGTCTGGAAAAACTCTTGGCGGTGTTTGGCTGAGCAGATGTACCATCCACAAGGTCAGTATCTGGCTTGAAAGTCATTGTTTTGGTCATGGTGGGCAATAGATTAGGATCCTTTTTCAAGATTTCATGGATGTTTCGATAGCCATTTGGTACAACATGTCCTAGTTCAGGCCCCTCATTCTTTGTGGGGGGGATTGTGAGAGGGCAGACCAGTTGGGCACGTGCCAGAGTTTTTTCAACCGGGCTTAAGTTACTCAAGGCTTCATGGGTCATTGGCTCAGAAGGTAAATCTTGTAAGGATGAGTTTCGACTGGGACCCAGAAGTTCACGCTTCTGTAGTTTCTCCTCCAACTCACTTATGAGGAAGGCTGAACCATTGACGTTGGCCAACACTTGAGCTTTGCGCTCTTGAACATTGACGGCTGCCTTGGAGATGATTTTGCTGAATTCCCGCTCGCTAGCGTTGGTGAAGCTGATGTTGCTCGGGAACCTCTGGGGCTTGGGAGCAGTTGGAGGGGGGACATATGGCTTGACATGCTCTCTACTGCACAGGGTGGAAGAAGCAGGGACACTCCTTCTCTCACTGGTGTTCCGTTCCTTTGGAGAAGGAAGAGAGGAAGAACTGCCTTCTGTCTCCTGCTCAGATATTTTCTGAGCAATCAGAAGAGGAGTGGGGATCGAACGAAGGAGTTTTGGATGTGCTACATCAGGCTGAACAGGATACATCTCCCAGACTGGCAATGGGGGTGCTGAAGGCAGTGTAGGTTGAGCAGAAACTGGATTAACACGGACATCTTCCCTTGATGGTTCAACATCCTCCAGCTTTGGCTTATCCAGTTTCCAAGTTTTTTCCGGTGCTAGGAAGAAAAAGAAAGGAAGCCGTTAGATCTTCTTTACAAGTTATGCGGAATGGTCTAGTTGCAAAAAAGAGAGATGCCCAGTATTTTACAAATAACAGATTAATACCATTCTAAAATTCATCCCAAAATGCTTCCTGGATTTCTTTTAAAGCATCCCTATGATTTTACTCAAATCTGCAACTGAACTGGTTCTATGTCCTTTTCTGAAAAGGGAGTTCTGGGCAAACAGGGGAATGGGGTGTCATGTATTAAGTCTACCCAAGATTTGTGTACTCAGCTTTATTTCCCTTCATGACACGATTATCTGTAGCAAAAAATGAAAACCTGAGGTCACAGACTTCAGTCTTCCAAGTCCTTGCTGTAGCCCCAAGACATCTCCAGATGTTTCCAGATTGCCATTTTTAATATCGTAAAACGAATGAAATGCATAAGAAATAATCAAACTTGCCCCACTTAATTTTAATTAAGCTTCAATTTAAAGCAAAGAAAAGGTTGGGTTTGTCTTAGCCAGATCTGCTTTGGGGAATGCACTCCAGAATCAGTGGTATTCATAACAAACCGCAACAATGTCAAAATGATGATAGATGTGCCGTGAGTTTATCACAAAAAGGCTTCACATGCAGTTGCATGATGGTGTCCGACGCAAGTACATAAGTTGGGCCCTTTGTGCTATGACCCAAGATACACATGTTTTCATTTGCTTTCTTATTCCTTTAGATTCCTATGCCCAGAGTACCATGAAAAGTACAAACATCAACCCTCACCATGAAGATCATTGGGAAACCCTATTCCTTGGAAGACAACCTGTTTAGTTTCCAGAACACAAAGTCACATTACCTGGTTCTGTGTTGTTCTCTGGTGCTGACGGGACCAAGTCTATGATATCTTCAGACCCTGAATGGCTGGATGTGTTTTCTTCCACCAACTTTGGAGAATGGCAGAAGACACCACTGTCATGCAAGGCTTGCTCTTCCAAGTCCTCTTCCAAGGAATCAATAGTTTCTTCAAAAAAAAGTAGGACATCTTTTTCTTCATGAGTTAGATTCTTCAAGCGTTCGTCTTCATCCTAAGATTTAACCACAAATGCAAACTCAGATGTTATATAAGAAAATGTTAAGGCACACTTTTCAAATGAATTTGGATTTTAAAAACATTTTTAATGAAGCAACAATCTTTAACTAGAAATCAGAAATCAAAGATTACCAAAAAATAAAATAAAAAAGCATGATAAGAGTAAGAACAGAAACACATGCAAAGAGATATTTAAATCTGAGAAACAGGTGCAGAGTGTTAAGCACCCATATGCTATATTGCCACCCAGAAGTAAACTATTAGATATTACTCTGTTTGATAGAGTTCAAAACTGGTGACCAAATTTGAAAAGCGCATCTCTCACTTGAAGGATTCTTCAGGACTCTTTCTTGTGTTTAACCAGTGCTGTTCCCCACACTTTTAAGTATTATTGATCCAAGGAGAGTCATACTTTAGTTTTCTAGTGTTTTGCTATAGAGAATTTGGCAATTAACTTATGTTTTTTACCTTGTAACTTATGTCACAAGATTTGGTAAGTCCTGGACTTACAGGCAAAAATCAAAGCTGTTTTTGAACAAAACATCTAAAGTAGGCAATATCCAAATAATTCAACGATCAGACACGTTATCACTTTCAAAAAGACTGAGCAAAGGAGACAAAATCAATCTGATGTTTGAACCAAAGTGATCATCCCAGATTCAGTAGCTTCTCCCCCTTCCAAGAGAATAGCAGCAAAACCCACAACTTATGCAAAGTGCAACCAAGAGCTTCAGGGGAGAAATGGACTTGATTGGATGAAAATTGCAGCTGTGTGCTGGAAATCTCTGGAGTCTCTAGGCACAACACAAGGAATCCTTGAGAAAAATATTAAGCAGCTAAAACAATACTACCTCTTCACACAGGAGGGAGACAGGAACAAACTGGGAGGAACTCCAAATACTCCAGAAATAAAAGAAGCCACGGGATGCTTGGTTCAGGGACTATGCGTAATGATATGTGGGGATGACCTTGGGAGACAGGTGGAGGAGCCACAGAGTAGACAATGGTCATGTAACGCGTCAGCTGAGTCCACAGAAGGAATGGGGACCTGGCAAACATCTCAGAAGGGACCCTCCCTAGTTTTTTGGACTGTAAAGGCCAGGGGGGAGAGAGGTACTTTCAGACTGCAAGATTCTGATAATGTAACCTTACAACGAAGTAGAGCTAGTACTTCTGGGTATGCTTCCTGTCTGGACTACCTCACAAGGCTGACATCATGGGATGCTCTGCTCAGGAATCTGATCCTAGGTCTCCCTGGTCCTAGTCCAACACATTAATCACTACACTTCACTGGTTCTAACATACTTAGATCTTCAATCTATGGAGATCCATTCTTTCTCCACTACATGCTTAGTCCAGAGTGTTTCATAAGTTCTTCCGAATATAAACCTGTGAGTGAAGGATATCCACCTTTCAACCATCTTCTTTGAGACACTATCCATGGCATTTACAGCAGTCTAAGAGCCCCTCGTTCAAATCCAAGGTGAGGAAACAAAACGAAATCCAGCTGGCATCAGTATAGCTTTTTAAAAAGCCTTCCCTGAGTGATATCAGGCCAGTGTAAAAAAAAAAAAAAAAAAAGCCGAACATTTTATTTATTTAATTAATTTGTAATGTTGAAATTAATAGAATGCCAAAGTCATAAAATAGTAAGAAAACTTTAGAATTAAGTAGGGTGGATGCTAAGCAAGCAGAAAGCAAGGTAAGTGTTCCTCAAATTCCTAATGTGCTCACTTGTCTCCAAAAATGGATTGTCTATACTTGCTATACAGGTAGTCCTCGCTTAACCACCCTAATTGGGTCTGGCATTTCCATTGCTAAGCGAAGTGGCCACTTAGCGACAGCAGTTCGGTTGTGGTCGTTAAGCAAAGACCATGCTGTCATTAGGCGAGGACCTTATTGTTCTCCTGCCCTGCCACACTCACTTCTGCTTCAACTCCCCCCACCCACCTATCTCCCCCCATCTCTGCCCCTTTGGCCGCCCCGTATGCTGCCACTGCCTACTCCTTCCGCCCTCAGCTGAACTTTGCCGTCTTCTTCCTCCCGCTGCTGCTGAGGTGTGCCTGGCTGAGGAGGCTGCTGGCCCTTTGCGAGGCCTTTGTGCAGCCATGTGAGGCGTCTCTGAGGCCTCTGTGAAGTGTGAGGCCTCACGAGGCTTCATGGAGGCCTCACAAAGGGCCAGCAGCTGCCTCAGCCGGGCGCGCCTCATCAGCAGCAGGAGGAAGAAGATGGCGAAGGTTAGCTGGGGCTGGCAGGGGGCGGCAGGGGTAGGCAGCAGCAACAGCAGCAGGGTGGCCAAAAGGCCAGAGATGGGGAGGGACAGGCAGGTGGGGAGAAGGGCATGCTGTGATCATAAATGCAGGCAGACTGCCAAGCACCCGAATTTTGATCATGTGACCGTGGGGGCGTTGCAATGGCTGTAACTTCGAGGACCGCCTGTAACTACCGTCTAGCACTGTCATAACTTTGAACAGTTGCTAAACAAATGGTCATTAAGTGAGGACTACCTGTAACGTCTTTATTCTAACCTATGCTGAATGGAACAGTATTTGGAACACTGTGAATGTCTGCGGACTCTGCATCTCAAAAAGAACACTGAAAAACCAATAAAGTAACAAGGGGCCGGGACAACCTCCTTCTGAAGAAAAGGGAGTTTCCTGCATACTGTGTTTGGAACTTTTCAGCTCAGCTCAGGAAAAAGAAGCGTGAGACGGAAGATGGTGAGGCACATAAAATCATGCAAGTAATCAAGGGAAGGACTAAGGAGAGATTTGCCTTTCCCTCATACAAGAACCGGGGTCATCAAATCAACCTGAATGGAGGAAGATTCAAGACAGACCAAAGCAGGTTCTTTCATCTATAGAGATTGTGGTAGTCATCCCCTTGGATGACTTCAGAAAAGGTGCAGACAAATTTCATGCAAGGTAAACCCATCGAGGGATAGTGGTACCAACGTCAACTTAATACTTCTCAACACATTTGGATTTGCACACAAGCCAGACCAGGCTAAAACAAGGGTGGATCCTTGATGATTCAACATTTCATGGGACCTGTTGACTTTTCACATTGTGTGAGCCAGGCCATCCTGTTAAGCCATAACTGGGTTTGGTTACTGGGTTTAGGGTGCCATGCAAAGATGTCGACTGAAGTGGCACGAAAGTGATAGGAAATTAAATAAATGAGTAAACGCTGGTGGTGCTCATTTCTGTCGGTGGGCTTCCCAGAAGGATTTGCTTGATTATTATGGGATTAAAAGGATTGATTAGGTTGGCGTCTGGTCTAAGTTTTCTTAAGAGAACTTAAATAATCTTCTCATTCTAGCTTTTCTGTGTACGCTCAAGTTCTTTTTCTAGTCTATCCGGCAATTCTGATTTCCCCCAAACTAGCTATGCTCCAGAACTTCAACTCCCAGAAGTCCCCAGCCATCATATCATGGCCATTCGACTCATTCTGAAGGCAGAAGACGCTATATTTGGAAGGTGCACAAATTGTGAAAGATTAATTTGGCCTCATACTAGAGGCCCCCCATTTGCTGCTACTGAAAGGAAACTGCAATAAATCTGAATTTGTACTGTAGGTTTGAGGTGGGAGGGGGAGAGAAGGCAACTTCTCTCACATCTCTCAGTCAAATTACTGGAACAATTTCTCACCAGAAATCACTTAATCCCTGTTGAAACAGTACACCATGCAACTTGCTAGGTGCAGAGCACCATTATATTGTTTCCACCCACCTAAATGCTGCCTTAAAATGCAAATAAAGTCCTTAACACAGTTTACCCAAACACAACATCCAGAGAACAGCTTAATTATAGAATTACAAGACTGGGAGAACCAGCTTGGCAGCAGGCAGCTTTCATTTGGCAGTAGCTATATGAGACAAAGGGCCCAGAAGTGACCAACGCATCGCTATACAAACCAAGCAAAGACTTAAAAGTTGTTTTAAGATGCTAGGACTGCAAGAACAGCGGGCAGAATAAACCTGCAAAGGAAGAGAATAGAACCAGTAGAAGACAAGAAGGCAGATGCAGAGAGTCTAGAACCGCCTCCTGTTTTGCAAAAGTACGAGGGTGATGCTGATAGCCTAGAACCACCCATTTTGGAGAAGAATGGGGAAGAGGCACAGCCTAGAACCACCCGTTTTGGATGAAGGGGCAGATACAGATGGCCCGGAACCACACCTGTTTTGAGATGGGTGGAGCAGATCCAGAAAGCCTAAATGATACTTGTTTTACAGAAGAATGCAGATGATGCTGACAGCCTAGAACCCTGTTTTACAGAGGAATGGGGACAATATTCAGCCTAGAACCACCCGTCTTCCAGATGAACAGGCAAGCAACTTCATTATCTTTGCTCTCCCCAGGCAAAATGTGGAGGAGAAATGAGCAGGAGAAAAAAGCCACGGGTCAAACGTGACACCCATGGGCTGCTGTAGATCAGATAGTTCAGCTTTGAAACCTGGTGTGTAGCATGGCGGACAAAATGATCTGCTTGTTTTTTATCACCCTGTCTGTCTGCAGCCCAAAACAACCACATCTGGCTTGGGTGCTCAGTGCCCACATGCTAATTAGGCAAGTAGAAGCATGACCCAGCCCTCTTTATGTCAATTAATGCAGTCATCTGAAACACCAAAAACTGAAGAGTAATTAGGCACCACAGATCAAGTAAGGAAGCTGGGTGATACAACAGTAGAGCAATTTGTGTAGCTTGAAGCAATATCCTCACCCTTCTGAGTCCACGGTGAAGGATGAGACAGGCATGAGGATGCAGCTAAGCCAATAAGTAAATGCAGACACAGAAAATCAGCTCTGCTTTGACGTCGGATGTTTTTGCTCAACCCACCAGGATGGCTTCCACGCACAAAGAATTCTTCTTGGAGAAGCCGCTTTTCGCCTTGTGAAGTCTCACATTACGTGAAAAGTGCTCCAGCCATGTCGAGGGACACGTTGTGCTAGTTTTGCATTACTCCTAATGTTGCAATGGCTTGCTTATTAGTCACACGAAAAATTGCAGTTCAGTGTCAACTTTTGGAAGGGCTTTAAGAATGCATCTGAGACCTTTTTGAATGCATTGAATGCAATCAGTGATTGTATGCAGGGCCTTCTAGTCCAGGAATGATTGTAACTGGTGCCCAAGATGAAATTGTGCAAGGCCCTTTTAGCCACATCTGCCACTTCTGGCAGGAACTGTGAGTTCAAGAAGTCTCCACACGATCTCCAGGCACTGGGATAGCACCTGACTGCATTTCCTGTTCTGCCTGAAGTCCAGATATACAGCTGGATATATCAGCACACTGGTGACATCTGACCCCATGTCAATAATTATGCTCGCATCTTGGAAAATTTGTAATCCCCCAAATTTAAAAGTATGAAGGGGTTGATGTGACTGAATAGACATACTGAAGGACAGAAGAAGCTTCTCTTCTTCAAAGGAGGCCATCCACAAGAACTCATTCCTTGTTCAAGGACTACAATCCAACAGTAACACATTCTAGCATTATAATATGAAATAAAAGTTAAAAGGTTCTTCTGTCTCCAGATACTTACCAGTGTTGAGTATTTTCGTCTTGGGCAACTTTTTCCACTCTCAAGATGATGGGTTTTTTCAACATTTCCAAACTGAACCTCAGGAGGAATTTCATATCGCATCCCTGAGAAGTCTGACATCATGTTTCTTGGCATCCCAGCTACGTCCTCAAAGTGCGTGCTTTTCCTGTAAGGAAGTCTCTTTCTCACACGATGCAGAGCACTTATGAATCTCAAGCGGAGATTTTTGATTTTTTTCCCCCAGCAACTCTGCAAAAAAAGAATAAGGAGAAAAGGAAGAGGAGAGAAAGGTCATTGAATTGAAAACAAAACTTCCAACATTTATTGCTCTGAAATGAAATTATGAATGATTTCAATAGAGTATTGTGAGTCACACAGATCAACAGATTGTATTTCCTTCCCCTCTGGATCCTTTTCCATCCGATTCAATTCACAGACGTAGAAATCAAACAATTGGTTCCCTGAAGGTTTTTTGTTAATAATTGTGCTCTGCAGACAACCCTCATCCACCCAGATTCAGTCAGAAATACTGTTTATTAGTAATGCATTTCTACTTACCTCATTAGACACTTGAAGCATTCAATGAATATAAACATATTAATTATATAACTTGCTCAGAAGGCAAAGATGGAGTATATTATAGAACGGAAGTTGTTGATTTGAACTTCCTGCCAGTAAAATAGCAGGCAGGAGAACTAATGACCAAGTTTCAATAATTTGTAAAGATTGATTTATTACAGATTAGAGAACATGAATGGCATGTCAAAACCAAGATACAAGTGGAAGAATGAGGTGTTAGTACCAGGGTGTCTTCCAGGGATGGGGTCAAAAAAGCCAGGATGTTAGTCACAATCACATGATCAAAGTCTCACCCCTTTAGCACATTCAAAACAGAGAAGTCTTCAATTGTGCAGTTATGGGCGCCCTCTTCACTTTTTTGACTGCTCTTCTCCAGATACTGTTGGTTAGCCCACATTGGATCCTCTGACTAGTGCACGTTTGTACCCTAAGAAGCAATGGTTCTCTGCTATTTGTGGTGTTCCCCTAATCAGGATCTGGCTTCCAAAAGCTTACTTCAACTGAAAAAGCCTAATAGGTAAAGTAGAACAAGTAACTAATCCAGCTGACTTTGGCTGATCTCAAAAAGCTAAGCAGAAGTGGATTTGGTTAATATCTGAATGGAAGACCACCAGCAAAGGTTGGACTACTGTAACATGCTCTATATGGGGCTGCCTTTGGAGGTAACTTGGAAGCTGGTACAGACTACAGTGCTGGTGGGGCAACTGTGCCAGTGCAGAACAACATCATTCCTAAAGTTGTTGCACTGGTTCCCAGAATCTGATCTGTATATCTAGAAGGGTTTGGTTCAGAGTCTTCTCTAATGGGGGACAGGATACAAGACAAGCCTTCTCGGTGGTAGCCCCCACCCTCTGCAGTAATCTCCCCAGAGGTCCACATGGCTTCTGTTAGGCAAATACCCAAAATCAATATCACTGCAGTGGGACTTCAGCTCTGCTGGATTATGGATTGCCATCCGAGGGGTCTTTGCTGATATAATTATTTCTGTTGGTTTTTCTTGGATATTTATAACTCTTATTAGTTGGATTTTGGGGCAGACTATAATTGAGGGAAAGGGAAGAGGAAGGAAGGCAGCCCAAGGCTGTAGGCTATGACAGAAAATAAAAATCTATCCTGAGACAGTTTGGGGAGGGTTATCTTTTGATCAATAAATGTGTCTGTGAAGTTATCAGGAGTTGAACTTGACTGGAAGGATACTTTATGGTTACCATAAACTATTAAATTCACATACATGTAGAGCAGTTCCACTATACTGGGGAGGGGAACCTCTAGAAGCAGCAAGAAATACTTTGAATTGCAGAGTTAAAATGTATTAATTTGGCCCAGTAAGGCTTAGAAGTATCCACCATTTTTGATCCAATGTCCTAACAAGAAACCAGCCCGGTGAAAAACAGTTCCATGGGGTAAGTCCTCCACCCTTTGTTTCTGCTAGGGAAGATCCTTCGCAAGGCAATGTTCCTCCTTGATTGTCTCTCATGCTCCAATCTAAGTCAGTTGGGCTTCTTGTTTCCATGCCCCTAAACATACCAGTCTTCCTCTTTCCCAGGTTTGTGAATTTTTGGTTGAAGTCTGCTTGTACCTCATCTGCAGACAGCAGGGAAGACATGTCAACTGCTGCTTTTCACCTTCTTTCATCCTGTTCTACTGCCTTTTGCTCAGACAGGCAGGTTCCTGTTCTCCCCCAAAGCAAACTATGCAATTCAGCTACACTACGGTTTCATCACATCCATCTCTCCCTTTTAGCGAAAATCCATTTTGGAGGAGCAGGAAAGCTGGGGCCTATAACTTTCAATGTACCTTTGAAGGACAATATCTATCAGAATAGTATATGTAATCATTTATTTTTTTATTTTTGAGAAGGGAAAAAAAACCCACATAGAAAGTATTTTAACAAAAAAGTGAAAGAACAAAGAAAAAAATGTTAATATAATAACAGTAAACAATTACAATTCTATATATACTTATCTAATGCAAATGTTATTCAAGTATGTATTTATTTCTAATACATTTATATGACTATCATTTTTTAAAATTCACTGTATTTTGTATAAATGAGTCCCATATTTCATTACAGGTAGTCCAAGCTTAACAACCATTCGTTTAGTGACCATTTGAAGTTACAAAAGTGCTAAAAAAATGACTTGTGAATGGTGCCCAAAGTTATGACTGTCCTAGCAACCCCATGGTCATGTGATCATGATCCGGGCACTTGGCATCCAGCTCACACGACAGTTGCAGCATCCTGGGGTCATGTGATTGCCATTTGCAACCTTCCCAGCTGGCTTCCAGCAAGCAAAATCAATGGGGAAATGTGTGATTTGCTTAGTGACTGCGTGATTTGCTTAATAACCACAGTGATTCACTTAATGACTGCATGATTTGCTTAATGACTGCTGCAAAAAGGTTGTAAAATTGGATCCAATTCACTTAATAACCGCCCTGCTTAATAACCAATTTTTCGGTCCCTATTATGGTTGTTAAGCAAGGATTACATATATACTTGTCCATACAAAGTCTATGTCTATAGGCAATCCACTCATAAGTAGCAAGTGCAATCAGGTCTTCAATCTATTGAATAAATGGGGCCATACATTTATCTTTCCAATGCTGTAATATCAGTCTTTTGGCCATAGTAAGGTCATGGAGAATCCATTTATGTTGTCCAGTTGTCAAGTCCCATGTACTAGGCATATAGTTCAAAAGAATATTATCCTCTGAAAATTTTAGCTTTTGTTCATATTCATATAGTCCACTACTTTCTCCCAAAACTTGGTAAGTTTAGGACATTGTAGAAACATGCGTTTTAAAAGAAGCATTATCCTTATTACTTCTCCAACAAAATGCTGTTTTTGACAATCCTTTTCTACACAAACGTAACGGAGTCCACTAAATTCTAAATATTATTTTTTTGTTGTACAAGTCGTAATTTGAGTTCCATTGACACTCGTCCTACAGAAATTAAAACACTTTCCCATTGTCTAGACAATATAGGAACCTCTAATTCTTTATTCTGTATACATAATCTTACCATCCCTCCAGTATGGATCTTTTGTATTTTGGTGAGCGTGCCAGCAGAGAGGATTCACAAGCCTTAGCATCTTGTTCAATCACGTGGCCAAAGTTACAGTGGGCTTTTCTTTTAACTCAGTATCTGAACTAAATATCCTCCAGATATTTGCATTCCAGAACTTTATAACCTCCAAGTGCAAAATGCAATCTTCTGCAGCATCATTAGTTCTGGGTGTGTGCGGTAACACGCCCAACAGCACTGAAGCTTCAACTCTCATATAATGAAGTGTGTTGCTACATGAAAGCCAATGTAAAATGAATCCACGGGAAGACCGGAAGGATGGTCTTCTCCTGGATTATGGAATGCTTTATAATCTTCTGCAGAGCGCCTTCTCTACAGGAGATCATCTTCCTTGCTGTCACACCTAGACTTGCAGCTTCTTTACTTTGCTTGTTCTTCAAGTTTCAAAGTTCCTGTTTTGTTTTTTTTTAGCAAGCGTTTGACCTGTTGAACTCCTTGATTTCAATCTCTCAGCACATAAATTCATTAATGTGTCAACTCTGCCTCCTCTTATATCAACTATTTCTTGATTTATTGCATTTTATGGCATGGCTCTTTAGGATGGCAATGGATGCTTCAAAGAAAGTCATGACATATTGTAATTCCATGTGAAATGTGGCACTCCCTCCCCCACAAACTGGGTTCACACATGACGCTGCCATAAAACCACGGTTTGTGGAACAAAACTGAGTTTTATGTCATATTTCTTTCCATCACTCTGAAACTTCCCTGGCTGCCCTCGTTTCCCAATCCGAAAAAAGAGTAAAACTTGGGAAGGGTTCCCACCTGATGTATGTATGTGTTAGATTTATATCCTGCCTTTCATTCAGGAGCTCAAGGCAACGTACGCAGCATTCCTTCCTTCCATCTCCCCCCCACAACAACCTTGTAAGATAGGTTGGGCTGCAAGAGAGTGATTGGCTCAAAGCCAGCCTGAGAAGGCTGAGGGTGGACTTGAACCTCAGTCTTCTTAGTCCAGCACCTTCGCTATTACACTATCCCGGCCTTCTGCTGAGACTTTCGTGATGCATCAGACTCGAATGAATGAATGAATGAATGAACGACAGGTAGGTAGCTTTTTTTTGAATCAGAAGTGGCTAACATGTCATGAGATTTCTTGTGACAATACAACACTTAGGAAAATTGGCTAACTTTCAAAGCTTTGCCTATTTTTATATTTTTAATGTTTTTTTAGGGTTTAGGCATCCTTTAGAAGTCTTGATGGAGCGAGGGTGCCCATGGGCACTGTTTCCAACCTAAGGTCTACTCTGGTGGATGTGGTGGAGACCTTCCATTGTTTTCAGAGAGGGCTTTCCCCCTCCCTTCATGGAAACGTCGGAGAGCAAAGTTAGAATTTTTTGCCTGCAAGGATGGTGCTGTTCCACTGAACTATGATTCCTCCCTGATTAACTTAGCAATGCAAGAACTGATTCCATATTAGCCTTTTATTTCTTTATTTTCCAGCATTTGTATGCTGCCTATTCACATGACTTCTGGTGGCTTACATTATGTAAAGCTAAAACATCCATAAAAACATTTCGTCATAAATGAAAATGATTAAATAAAAATCAATGTCAGTTCCATTATGTAGGATTTTTACCACTTTTCTAAGGACATCAGGGTGGGGGCACATCTGACTTCAAGAGGTATGACATTTCAGAGAGAGGAAGCTGATACTGAGAATGTTGTTCTTCAGGTTCCAACTGCCCAATCTCTCTCAGGATTAACCAGAGTATTCCTTTTCTGATATACCACATATGATGGACAGAATTTCTCTGGAGAAGACATCCCCACAGGTAGCAAAGGCCCAAATCATATTGGATTTTATAGGTGACCACCATCACCTTCAATTAGGCCTGGGAGTCTACTGGCAATCAGTGTCACTTTCAAAAAGGAGTGTAATTCTGCTGAATTGGATGGCACTGATCAGCTGGCAAGCAGCAGCGTTCTAGGCCAGCTTCAGCTTCTGTCTTCAAGGGCACCCCCACATAAAGTGAATTTCAGTAGTCTAACTGAGAGATGACAAGGGCCTGAGTTACCATCTTCCACACCTCCCATTCCAGGAAAGGGCACAACTGGCAGATGCACCAAAGTTGGCCAAATGCTTTCCAGACATGGCTTCCACCAGTGGGTATTAGGAGTCCAGAAGAACCTCAGGACCACACATCTGGTCCTTCAGTTCGATTTACTTGGGAAAAACTATCAGCAGTGTCCACTTTAGAGAGGGGAGGGCCCATGCTTGACAGTGCTACTTTTCATTGGCTGCACTGGTTCTTTGAAGTGGCCTCCCAGTAAACATCCAGTTGGCTTCTACCAGTTCTTCAAGGTCAGTTGGTCAGGAAACCGAGTCCACAAGTAATACTGGAACTCTATTTTATGGACATGGGATCTAGTAACAGAATTCTGAAATTCTGACCATGTTTTCCCTCCCTTCCTCCCTCTTATACGAAAGAGAGTCAAGGCACAACTAGTCTGAGTTTCTTTCTAACATTTCTGTCCTGGGCTTAAATGTTTTGCTAACTGAGATTGTACAGTTTCTCCAGCGTCATCTCTGTGGCTCTCTAGCGCCTGACTGCCTTCTGGAAATGGCTCAAAACAAGAGCTTTTCTGGAGGGTGTTCGGGCCCATCTTGGTCTGCTTATAGCTTGGTTTGGTTAATTTAACTTTATATCTGTTGCCGTTCCTCTGTGGACCTTTTATTTGTATACTTTTGGTTTACTGTATAGTGTTTTTTATGTATCTGATCTCTAAACTGCCAAGAGTCCTTAGGGATTTGGCCGTTTATAAATGTAATTAATAATCATAATCATAACTGCCATTTTGCCTTTTTGACACTTCTCCCCCGGCCCCACAGAGATCTGTGAGTCTACTTGGGCGGGTTGTGTAGTGGCTATGCAATAAAACAATTACACATATCACCAGACCCTTCATTATTTTTATTCAAGCCAGTTTACTACTGTGGGACTGGCACCTCCCTCTGACCTGGGCTTGGCCATTCCTACACTATGAACCCAACCCATGTCCCAGACAGTCTGTTTTGCCCTTAAAGCACAAAAGCAGGGAAGTGTCGAAAGAGGAAAGAACCAGGCACTTGCCATCTCTTTCTTGACTGACATGCATATGAATCCAGTGTTGTGGTTCACACGCAAAGAACATCACTCCAGACTAAACAGCAGGCTGTCGGAAGTTCTCCTCTTGACATTTAATCATATGAAAAATTAAAGTTATTGACAACAGGGCTTACACAGTGGGTACCCAGAAAGCTATTATGGAGGTATAAGATCTCTCTCCAGAATTCCCCACTGCTCAGGTTAAAGAGGAAGAGCTCAGCCATGTCATTGCATCTCAATTTAGAACTGGCCACAGTCCAACATGTCACCTGTGGTGGTTTTGCCTCATGCAAGCAATTGCTTTTTCCAGAAGATATTTGTTTAATGCCTCAGCAGTACCTGGCAGTAGAAAACTCAACTTGTCTAAGTTTAGAAGGTAAGCTGAGTTTAACTTGGAGAGGAGACTACCAGGTGATTCCATGGCTGGAGGCTTAGCCTGGAAAGCTGAAAATCATCACAGAAGAAGTCAATAGCAAATCATTTCTATATCATTGCCAAAAAACCGCATGGATGTGTCCACCAAGTTGTCTCCTTAAAGGAGAATTTGCCTTTCCTATGGCAGAGGGCAACATCTAGCTGACCTTTGCTGATTCTGAAAAAGCTACACAGGGCCATGAAAGACCACCAGGATATCCCAGGGCTGTAGGCTAGACTAGGAAGTCAAAAGACTTTCCAGAAGCAGGCAGTGGCAAAACTGGATGTGTCCAAGAAGTCATCAAGGACATAAGAACAACATGAGCCCTGCTCGGCTGGATCAAATCTGTGGCCCATCTGGGATCTGGTGGGAGTCTGTTCTCACAATGACCAAGCAACTGCACAGGGAAGCACATTAGCCTCCCAGCAGATGGCCTTCAGAGGCAGTCCCACTGTCATCAAGGCTAACAGCCACTGATCTCCATGACTTCCATAAATGAGTTTCACTCCAAGAAGATTTTTTCTTTTTACTTTAACTTTAAAGCATATGCAGTGTTTTCAACTATAACAAGCTTCCTGTGTAAGCAATGATCCACAACAGCTATGAATATTTTACATCAGGTCATGCTCAGCTACAATATGATTATCATGCTGTGTGTGCCCAACCAACTCGGGCTTGTTAAACAGACCTTTGATAAACAAGCATCCGTATTTTCTTGAGCATGACGATGGCTTGTTAGAATTCTGCATTTAAACTTCAAACCCCAGTTTGAAACAGGTCCAATGTGCTTCCTGGGATGGTGGGAAATTGTACCCTTAGAGCTTCGTGAATAAAAGCTATCCGATTTAAGCGCCATCCAAAGCCTGAACAAATGGTACTAAGCCACTTTTTAACCAGAGTTTATTTCAAGAAACTGCAGTTGGGCAAAGTGAAAATCTAACCAGCCATCTCCTAGCATTGCACAAAGAGGAAACTCAACCTATATGGAAGTGGAAAATCAAAATAGAAGTCTGCTCTATTTGTAGTTAATTAATGGCTCCCAACTAGAGACAGGAGTGTACCTAAGAGGAAATAAATGCACAAGAGATAAGAGCCGCAGATAGATAAGGGGTTGATTTCTGTATGCTGATTTCTCGCTGGTTGATTGCAACACTTGGGGATGACTTGCAGATTTGAAATAGGCCTTCGCGAATCTTAAGTCACCAATAAACCCAGCATTTCTAGGGCAGTCAGCTACAACAGAACATTTCTCAAGGATTTCAGGTGTTGCTGTAATTGGGGAATAAGGGAAGCAGCACCTCATTAAAAAAGACAAATACGAAAACTGAACAAGAAGGAGCTAACGAATAGACATTTCCTACCAAAGAATGGATTTAATCTAAAGTGGATTTCTAGGACAAGGTGCCTTTGATGCTCTTGAGATTTCTATCTCAGCGGCCAATGAAGTATTCTATCACGGCGTTGCTGTTTACGGTGATTTTAACTCTCATTAGCCGCCCAGAGTCACGGATTTGAGATGAGCGGTCATATAAATGGAAAGAAATAGAAACTGAGATAAATAAACACGGTGTTCTTTAAATATAACGGACCATTATTCTGACCAATACAAATGTCTACCTTAAGCCCCAAGGCCAGCCAGAAACAAAAGACACTTGCCATCCAGGAAACAAAGGGCAGAGCAGGCTCTTGGATTCAAGCCACGCTTTGGACCTCAATACTCAAGTGAGGCAGAAGGGGGTTGCAGAAGGAGCCTTGGAAAAGACAAGAACCATCTTTTCCAAGGCTCCTTCTGCAACCCCCTTCCCCAAACGGGGCCAGGTCCCCTCTATTTTGTAGGAAAAGGGGCAATCTTGCACCCTTTCCTCTGACTTCAGTTGCCCAAACCCCAAGAAATGCTGCCTTGCTAAAATAGTTTACCCAAAGCAGTGTTGTCCAAACTTGGGCACTTTAAGATGAGTGGACTTCAACTCCCAAAATTCCCCAGCCAGCATCGCTGGCTGGGGAATTCTGGGAGTTGAAGTCCACTCATCTTAAAGTGCCCAAGTTTGGACAACACTGACCCAAAGTAAACAAGCTACTTGCAAGAGACCTTGGTGTACCAGAGTTCAGAAATGACCTGTTTGGTCACTCTGACAGCTATTGCATGAAACATAAGGGGGAGGAGGTAGGGAAGGATTTCAGTCTGCTCCACCTAAAATATAATCCCCCACTTATTCATTGATTAGAGGGAAGCCTCCTTGAGATCTTCACAAACAGGAAGGAAGGAAGGAAGGAAGGAAGGAAGGAAGGAAGGAAGGAAGGAAGGAAGGAAGGAAGGAAGGAAGGAAGGAAGGATACCCATGTTTAGCTCACATAGGTGGATTTTCACAGGGCATATAGGCAAACTCCTAGCTTCAACCTGGAGTAATCAATACGGTACTCAAGGCACGAATGGGTGCTAGGAAACATCCCTTGGTGTCTCCTCTGTCTGGCTTTTTAAATTAATTATTATTATTTATTAAACAAGAATAAGTAATATTAATTATTAACATTGATAAAATCAGTTAAAAAGAGGGAATCCGGCAAGTTGCGTATAGAGCAGAGCAGCTTCTCACAGGGAAACAGAGGCACCGGCCAGTTGTTCAGATAAATCTAGCTGCATGATGGCCATCTTGTGAACAAGTCCCCAGCCACAGCAATCATTTTATAAGAGTGACCACTACAATATATAGGCTGAGGTTTCAGAATGTTCCCCCCACCCTAGCTAAAAAAAAATCTGAGGATCCCTGGCTTCCTCAGGATGGCGAATTCCCACAAAGATATTAAGGTTATTGGTGGACTAGCAGCTCTTCCTCTCATTGTAACCCACCTCATGGAATATCATGGGGGATGAGAGAGAAACATTTCATGGAGGATCTCAAGCTCCTTGGAGAAAGGGAATACAGATCTCCACAGAAGAAAGATCTAGATGTTAACAACCTCTTTTTCTACTTTGAATTTGGGATTTTTCATTGTCAAGATCCATCGCTTCATCCCTTCTGCCTAGTTTACAAGAGGATGCATTGCAAACTTCCCAATTGCTATGAATGATATTTACTGCTATTCTACTCATTTAACACTGCTCTCTTGACCAGGATTGGCATTAGCAACCCAAATGTACTATAATTTCGCTTGATTCCCAACAACGGCCTTTGCTGTGGTTTTTAAACCACAGTCCTCTGTAGTCATAACTGAGAAGACATAATACAGCAACAAAATTATGGACTTTGTGGTTTGACAGCTGACTCCAAAATAACATTTTAAAGTCACAGGATAGCCCCCACCCCAAGGTTTAACATCCACCTCTGTCATGCCAGAGACATGAACAGTATGTTAATTGTAGGTGAACCACAAGCTTGGGTAATATTTTTGGAAGCCACCAATGCAAATTTTTATGTCAAATTAACTGCCCACCATACTTTGAGTTGACACCAAGCAGTGTGACAGGAAACAAGTGGGAACCTGCAATTTTAGTACTTCCTAAGCTGATGGCTTTTAGATGAGCTGGAATGACATTTCCCAGAATTCCAGGGAACCTTTGCATTCTGGGAGTTGCTGTCTTAACACATCTGAAGAGGTACCTGGTTGGGAAACACTGAGCCACCTTACTAGTTACATGATATTTTCCTCCTACTCTCCATAGTTATTCTGGGTTTCTTTCCTTCATAGAAATATATTTCAAGAATGTCTTTGCAGCAGATATGCAAATATATATGTAAAGGAGTTTCTGAAACACATTCCTGTGAAGGGTAGGCCCTGTTCTGCATGTATATACAGAAGCATGCTTGGAAAAAAGGTCTACCTAGGGATGGTGAAGCTAAGTCTCTCCAGATGATGTTGAACTCTAACTCCTAGCATTTTCCCCTGTTTGCCATGCTGGTTGGAGCTCCAGAAGGTCCACACTGCTAAGATCTCCTAGAAGCACATCGATATCTACAACTGCCTTCCTTCAGTTTGCTAGTCAAAGCTCCAGGGACCCAGGATCAAAGGTTTCCTGGGCTGGATCACTGGTCCAAAACATGACTGAAGAACTGATTCCAGGAGAGGTTGGGCTTCCAAAATTCACCTGTATTTTAAAGCTCAATGGTAGATGGTTCAAAGGACCCTGAAACCCCTTCAGGTACAATGCAGATGGACAATGGTCAGTTCTCTGTCTCAAAGAAGAGCCTATTATATATTTGAGGGATTATATTCAAAGTCTGTCTCAGCTGATGGTAGCCCCTGGACAACCCAATCTGGGCTTGGAAGCTAAGCAAGATTGGGCTTGGCTAATACTTGGATGGGAGACTACCATGAACCGCAGGCTTGACAGGGTAGTTGAAAACAACATCCCCAAAGAAAGGGTTGGCAAATCATTACTATCTTGCTGCTAAGAAAACCATAGTGATGGGTCCACTAAATCACCACGAGTTGAGCCTGCCCTGAAGGGAAGTTTACTCTTTAACTATACAGTGCTAAACAGGCCTCTATAACTAAGTGTTCATCAACCAACTTGTGACAGAGTGAAAGCTGAATAGGGCTGAGGGGGAAAGATTGGCCCAAGGCCCAAGGTCACCCACCTGCCTTCTGTGCCTAGAGGAGGATTAGAACCTGGGTCTTCTTGCTCCTAGTTTAGCACCTTTCCCACTATGCCACCCTGGCGCATGGGCTGAGAGACAAGCACCAGCCCAAAGTTCCCCAGGGAGTTTGTAGTCCAGTATTTTTCAAACTTGGCAACTTGAAGATGTGGACTGCAACTCCTAGAATTCCCCAGCCAGCATGTGGGGATGTGTGGATTTCAATTCTGGGAGTTTAAATCCACCCATCTTAAAGCATGCTGGCTGGGGAATTCTGGGAGTTGAAGTCCCCCATCTTTAAGTTACCAAGTTTGAAAAACACTGTTCTAGTCCAATACTTTTACCACCACACTGTACTGGTCCTCTGAAACTTTATTTATTCATTTAAAAAATGTGCTATTTTCCAAAGTTGTCCATGCGGGCAGGGAACTCCAGCACCTAAAGCCAAAGTCATCGAAGAGCACTCGGATGGGAGAAGTTGGTCAATCCAAATAAAGAATGAGCAAATTAAGGAGGTTCTTCCCTCCAAGAAGGTTGGCGCAAGGCGGGTGACCAAAGAGAAAGAACACACCGAGACATCCAGAAGATCGAGGAGACGGGTAGCAGAAGCAGAAGGAAGGATGGTTCATTGGACAAAATGGGCAATGTATTTATAGAGCCAAGCCCCAAGAAGGGAGCTCCTTGGAATCCCGTCCACAGTACACTGATTTCCATCAGACACGTGCTCATCAAAGTGCTCCCCGTGGAACGAGGTGGAATTTTATTGTTAGAAGCCTGAACTAAAGCACATCCTAATGAAATTTTCTTTTAAGATGTTGCAGAATTGCACGACGGGGAGTCATCTAAAATACCGCTATCCGTTTTGCTTTCCAGAACACAGTAAACTATCTGGTTACCTAATTTAACTATTAGAGAGGAAAAAGAACTGTTAAAGACGGAAAGAAAACAGGGGAGAATTACCAATGAAAAGGATTGTTATCTTGGACCAACCCTTCCCCTCCCACTTTGCAAATAAAAGCCTATCTCGGAGAAGGACACTTACACAATAAAAGCACCTGGAAGCACCTAGCCCCCGCATGATGGTGTGCCTGTCCAACACACAATTCTACAGATCAAGTTCAAACTCCAAGCACCTTTTCCCATAATTGTTGGGAGGGATTAAAATGGATTGCACACAATTTAAAATACTGTCGTGTCATGTATTTGGCCTGGTAGCAAGTACCACCCATAGAGGTTCATGAATGAAAGACATCATACTCAAGTTGATTCGGAGTGAGTGTACAGGTAACATCTGTTGGTCCTTCCTTAACCCAAGCATTATTTCTCTGGAATTGTGCACGAACGCAGCTTCCTTTAGGAGATGCTAATGGATGCAGTGCAACTGCCCTGATTTATTCCAAATCAGCTTCTCCCTGTCAAATCCAGCTCTTCTCAGCAAAAATTAAAGAAGATTTTTAGTCAGCAACTCGAAGGCCAGAAGACCGGGATGACACATTGTAAGTAACCTACTTTTTAAAAATGGCTTGCTGAATAAGGCATAGTGGTCTGAGTTCATACATTGGGCTAAATCATGAGCCACGTGACTAGGTTCACCCAACATCTTAAGCCAAAATCGAGCTACAAGCTTAAGCGTGCGATGGGCACAGCCGAGGGACGGGAAAGCTTTTCCCATGACACGATCAGGTTCATACCTCACACTAAGCCATAAGGTGGTCTGCTGGATTTGGGGTTCGTCTGATGTGTCCACCCGATCGTGGTGGTTTGTGGAACATGATTCAGGGTCTGGCACAACGGACACAAGTCCTCGCATTGCTGAAGCAAAGCGTCTCCAACCTTGGGCTGTGCCAAAAGGAAGGGGGTCTGAATCCGAACTGAGGATCAGTTTTCTGTGACTGGAGCACTGAAGCTGCCTTCACGGAGGGGGGCCAGGGCGGTTTGGGACTGAGATAAACAGGAGCCACGCAGCAAATTGGTCCGATCCCTCAATCGGGGCTGCCAAATTGCACTTTTTAGCCCTGAATTTGGAGACAAGGCATTCAAGGATTTCTCCCTCGTGGTCTTAGTCCACGTTCCTCCCTCTTACAGAGAAATGCAAGAAGCAGAGTAGGAAAAAAAGAATCTCAGGACGGCTGAAAGAGACGAAGGGAAGATACGCCACAGGTCTCTCGTCTCTGAATTCAACGTTTTTTAAACGGTGTGAGAAAGAACCGCCTGGGTTTCCACCTTATCACAACACGAGCCTTGCCCAGGTGTGCCAGGCCTTTACGCCCTCCATCCTGCAACTCGGGGAGGGAAACGATCCAGCCAATGCCACTTACATTTTCTTCTACAACTGCCTCTGATACTGTAATCGCTCAATACATTTTTTTTTAAAAGAATAGTTTCAAATCTTTTGAAAGCCAAACAGGAATCCAAAAGGAGTAAAAGAAAAGGCCAACAGATTCAGCATTTTCAGCGGCATGGATAAGGTTGCAGACTTCTGAACTACACAGGGATCTTCTTTAGGCAGCCGGCTTGGAAGGCAATCGGAAGCTAGCAAGGTCTCAGCTCTAGCCAACCCTGCCTGCCTCAGAAGCTAAGCAGGAGCAGGTCTGATTAGTATTTGGAAGGGGGACTACCTGAGGACATCAGCTTTGTAGGCTGGGCAGGGAAATAGAAAAACATTCCAGACCGGTGACAAGACAAGCTGCTTCCATGTTCTTTATCAAGAAAACTGCATGGATTTGTTTATTTATCCACCAGGAGTCAAACTGAGGTTGTATTTACCTTTTAAAGCCACCTCTTCGGTTTGCAGCAGCAGCGTCTCCTCTCAATCCTCTTGGAATCTTATTGGCAAGGCTGGGAAAAATAATTCCTAGATATTTAACCTCACTTTCAGAAAAAGAAAAGAAGAAAAAAAAAAAGCAAAGCGTCTAAATTCCTGGCACCTGAATTTTTCCTAGCCCTGCCTTGCAGACTCTTTCCTCAATCAGCACAGTGACTTACTGTTGCATTCCTCGCACCCGTTATAAAGATGCCACTGTAGAAGCAAAACTGAACATTATATATCGGATTGGGAGTTGCCAGAATTTTATTTTTTTTTTAAGAAGGGAGAAAGATCCCAGGAGTGCCAAGTCTGCAAACCCTCACTAACCCAGAAGTAAATGCCACAAACCAACACCTTTCTGAGAACACACGGAAAAGGTTGCGCACCAGCCTTGAATTCATGCAACTCCCTTAACACAGAGTCGAAGAAGAGGAGGTCTGGTAGCCCAGCATACTTGGAAAACCAAAATGGAGAATTCTGTATCAATGGCCCAGAAAGGAATTGGCATTTTTGATGAAAGAAATGCACAATGTTTAAAGAAGCAGCAGAGAGAGAGAGAGAGAGAGAGAGAGAGGGGAGGAAAACAGGAGATGAAAAAAAAGAAAGGAACAGGAAAAAAGAGAAAATAATTTCCTGCAAACATTTGATGAAATAAGGTGTAGCTCACAGAAGCTCAGAGGATAATAAATCTGTTAATATATATTCAATACAATAAAAGTATAAAAAATTAAAAGAAAAATAAGAAAAAGTAAAAGAAAGAAAACATAGAATTTTGACTTCCGCCCTTCTTTCTATCGAGTAATTGCCATCTTACTCTTTTCCATCCTTCTTTGACTCCTTTAATCCCCAAATCCATAAATCATCAATTCAGTCTTTTCTTCTTTCAGCAAAAAGTCCAACTAAGGCTTCCAGTCTTTTAAAAAAGTCTTCATCATTTTTTCCCCTGACTAAAGGGGTCAGCTTTGCCCTTTCGGCGAGCTCTGTCAATGTTATAATCCAATCTTCCCCTCTCGGTATTTCATTATTCTTCCACCTCTGTGCATACTATAATCTTGCTGCAGTTCTCATAATAATAAATCTGTTATTATCTCAATAACCTTTGCTAGTATTCTGATAATCTTTGTGGCCTTAACCAAAATGAAGTTTCAGCAGCCCCAGCCTGGAAAGGACAGAAAAGGAGTCGGCCACGTCCTGGGGAAGCCAGGAGTATTTTAAGGATAGAGACTGGATCTGGTTTCCAACGGAAAAATAAAAGGCGCCCCCCACTCCCTGAGGTTAGAGCATCTGTACGCCCAGCTGTTTTAGTGCCAGGGTGAACCAGCCAGCAGAAGAGAGTAACCCTTCCCTCTCCCCAGTGCCCCACAGCGTGCTAAATTCGTCAGCCACGTTTCAAGGGTGGTTGCTGTTTTGCAAGAATAACGAGAGGGTAGGGGAGTGGGAGTTCTGGGGCTGGGGGAACTCAGCCAACAGGCAGGAGCCCTTTAGATCCTCCTTGGCCAATTTTCCTCTAAAATGAGGTTATTCTTTCCCGTTGGGCCCTGAGATTAGACAAGAAGGGCAGCTGGGGAAAACATTCCACCGAGAAGTGGGCTATTTTGCAAAGATGGGCTCGGTAGATACGACCGAGTTAAAGCATCCTCTGTGCTCATTACAGTTCCGTTCCACTTAAGCGTCACTTAGGGGAGATGGGCAGGGACATAAATTGAATAAATAAAATAAACAAACAAATTACCCCACCTTCCCTGCAATTTTGCACAAACTCAGCCACTGCTGATTGGGAAATGCATATTCTCCGATGCCCTGCATTTATAACTTTTATACCTTATATCTATATCTGTAGATATTTATATCTATAGCAGTGATATCAGGCGCCTCCCCGGCCTTCTAGTGTTGCAATTTCCAACTTTCTTGGCCTTTGACCGTTCAGCATCTTTTCTCCAAGCTGTAGCTGTGTGAAATTCCAGGAGGAGACTATCGCAAAAGAGCAGCAATAATGGCAGTATTTATTTTGATGTGAAAAGTGCATAATAAAATAAAATAATATAAAATATTATTTTAATAATAATAATAAATAATAAAATAATAATAATAAATAAAATAAAATAGAAAGTGAAGTTGAAGTTGAACCAAGAGAAAGCTTGCTAGCAAAATGGATGGCTGGGGATTTTATAAGTTTCTTGGTGCAGCAATGGAGAAAGTGTCAATACAGACATTCCAGCAAGACGAACGCGCGCACACACACACAAACACACACACACAGAGGAATCAAATCTTGTTGTGCGAGTTATACAAAGGAGCAATCGCCTCAGAGGATTGCAGTTGTTACTTCTGAGTCAAAAAATTCCCTGCTTGTGCAAATTTGTAGCTACACCCTTGGAGAAGTTCAGTTAGTGCAAACGGGCAAGACTGCACTTTTTACACAAGCAAAGGGTGATGTGAGCAGGACTGCCTGTTTTCAAACAGCACTGGTATCCAAAAGGGCAACCGCATCCTGTCTGATGAACTCTGCACATCTCAAAAACTTGCAGGCATGCCTCTCCACCAACTGTAACTTGAACATCCTGGTTTACTTTTTTTTCAGTCACATGGGAAAACACACTCCCCAAAGCATCCTCAGTCGAGAGCTGGTCAATATCAACTAGGCAGGTGCAAACATACACACCAAATTTCACGCACCAAAAGACGCTGTGTGCTGAGTTGATGGATGAGGTCCGGGCCATCTTAGTCCAATAGCTAGCTTCTCACAGTGGCCAACCACCAGTGGCCAACCACCAGGTGCTAGGAAGTAGGAGTTGACCTGTCCCTTCCTCCTCACTCCTGTTCCCCCGCAATCTACACCAATGGCCCTCGGAAGACCAGCCCTCCAGAGACGTCGGATACAAACCTCAGCGACAAAAAACGGAGACGCACACACCTCAACATCGCACACACCTCAACATCGCGATGCAAGCCTAGCCCTTCACATTTGCCTCCTGACATCAGATGCAAGTCTCTAAGTCACCCGGTTTGTGTTGTGAGCTTCTGTCACTGTCTCCCCGCCCCCCCCCACCAATGATCCAATCCTTTTTAAACTTTCCACGTCAGATGCTATTATGGTGTCTGGTGGCGATGAATTCCACAGGTGAACGATGCACTGTCTAGAGAGACATTTCTTCAAGGCGAGGCATTTGCCAGCCCTGAAGGCTGAACCTCCACCTTGAACTTCGGACACCCAAGCCATGTCTTCACGCGTTGACCCCAGGGGAGAGGCACAAGGTAGCTACACCCCCAGGGCCAATCTTCCCTCAATCCCATTTGCGTCACAGGGATCTTCCTTAGTATCTGGCCTACCTTGCAGGTAAGATTATTGAAAAGATTACTAAAGAGCCACCGAGGACCACCCCATTCCGAATCAGCCCAGTAATCTACTTGAAAGGCAGAACGGGATGACGTAGGACTGGAGATTTCATTCGGTCTTTCTTCTCTAGGTAAAAAATACTGTAGCCTCATGAGCGTTATCTGCCCAGAGGAGGTAAGGACATTCCCCCTTGTAACCAAGTTTGCAACAGCAGAACGTACAGAAGCGTCATTTTTATGTAACTCCCATTCCTGTGCGGTGAGCCTTTGGCTTTGCTGTTTGAACCACTAGTAAAATCAATAGGATACAAAGAAATGATTGTTTTTAAGAGCAGAGGGCAGAATTGAACAAATCGAGTTTCCTGGTCCATGAAAGCAAGCTCCCTGCAGGAAGGAACCAGGGGAGGACTGGTGAAAGAAGTGTTTCTAAAAAAGGAATTCTTGGCTTATTATTATTATTATTATTATTATTATTATTATTATTATTATTATTATTTTGAATTTATTAGTTGCCCAGCTCCAGTGGACTCTTCTCAGTACCAGCCCAGTTGGGAGTCTCTACCTCCCACAATAATCTTTATGCACCAGTAGGGTCTTGCACATTTGAAATATGCATTATTATATTATTATTGTCATTGTTACTATTATTCCTAAATTTAACAGAGTGCTGTCCTGGTCATTGGCAAGATGTAAGAAGCAGATCCCACTGAGTTTTCAAACTAAACTTTGATAGAAGAGAGCCAGAGAATGGAGGGACAAAGGGGACAGCTAGTTAAAATAATGGATTGATCTATTATTATTATTATTAATAATAATAATATAATAGAAGCAGCAGGAGCCAAGTGAGGACCAAAGGATTCCATCTGCCCAAAGATGGGTGACAGAAGCTAGTTCATCAAATCTGTCCTCAATTGGCAGATTATATCTAAAACAGAGTGAGGGAATAAACACCACGCAGTCAAGAACGGGACCACGAGAAGCAAGAGATAGGCGGTACTAGCCGTTCCCCAGAAGCCAGAATCAGCCCTTTTACATCCACGCCGGATAAGGAAGAGGCGGTAAACGTAAACACTCAGCCCAGCGACTGGAGATGGAAAAAAAGAGCAGTAGGACCAAGGTTCTTCCAGGCTAACTTGTATCGCAAGACATCAAGTTACTAGCCCTCAAGGTAGCACCCGTCCCGTCCCGCCCCGTCCCTAACCCACTGAAGCCTCCGGTGCGCCCCAACTCACCCGCTCCTCTCTCACCGTTAGAAACCCAACTCCCCAAACGCCTTTCTGGGAAGTTCGTCCCGCGGATCGCGGCTCAAAGAAGTTGGGATCGCGCGGCTCCCCAGGAGGAACCAGGGCAGGGTCAGGATCCGGGCGCGCCCGCCCCAAGGGGGCTATTCGGGAACACGCCCGGGAAGGGGACGCCCCTGAGAGCGACGCGCTGCCTTCCCGTTCAACTTCGCCCGCAGCGCGGCGGCGGCGGCGGCAGCTTACCTGGGATCGCGACGTTTCGCTCAGGCGGGCGGTTTCCTCGCGAGGAGACCCGAGCGCGCCCCCGCGCAGAGTTTGGGCGTTTCGGAGGAACGGAGGAAAGAGGTGCGGGGCGGCCTCCCGGGGCGCCGGACGGGCTGCGGCTCCCTCGGCCAGCGAGGGCGCGAACAGGTGCGACCAGCGAGCAGGCAAAGCAATAATAACCCGGCGTCGCTCTGCCTGGCGGGGGCGGAGGGTGACTCACGCAGAGGCTCTCCCCGCCCCTCCGCGCTGCCATCCCGCCCACCGACGGCCGCTGCCCCCTCGGCTCCGCCGGGCGGTCAAGGCGCCGGGGCTCGCTCGGGCCGACGAGGGGCTTCGCTCTCCGCCGGGTTTGCGCCCACGTCTAGCTCGCTTTGGGGACCGCGCCTTTGCGCTTGCTCCGGGCGGCGCGCGGGGCATTCCGCGGCACACGCACGACCTCCCCGCAAGGCAGGCGCCGCTGTGGGTCCCGCGACGCGCTTTCCCGTGGAGAACTGAACCCGGGGGAAGGGATCCCCCCCACGCGCTTAGCAAAGGCAGTTTAAAGAGCCTGGGGCAGTGGTGCCATCCAGCCCGCTCTGCTGGTTTGTGATTTGGCGTGTGGTGTGAAGTCAGAACAATGTAACCAGATGAAATGGGTTGTGTGAATGCAGCCACTGGACCGAAAACTAAGCTCCCGGGTCGCTTTGGCTTGTTGGTGTTCACGCAACACACTAAACTTGGAGCCTGGGGTATCCCAAAGCCATTTGTGTGGTTATAGAAGGTGTGATGCCCAAACCAAGAAACTATCATTAATTCTCATGATAGCCTGATTTACACAACATTCTCAGAGAATGGCTGGATTCACAGGGCATGTTGAACCACAAATGATCCCATTCCATTTTAGCCTAGCGTAAGGTATTGTGCAAATCTAGTCAGCAACTATCATAGCCAAAATCTCCAGATAGGTTTAGGTGTTGGTCCCAAGAGGAGATCTGAACCTGGATGATCCTGGTCTAGTTGGATATATAGATTGTGTGTCCCACAAAGTGCTAATCTGTGGTTAACTGAACCAGGTTCAGTGAATGAATCCAACTGCTTGAATTCGCACAACTCAATTTGTCATGCCTTACTCCACAGTTCATGACTTGCTAGGTTAACAACAGTCACAAATCATGGTTGGGAAGCTACGATGGCAGGGTTTGAACAACACAACTTGGCTTGTATATTGAACCACATTTTACATGCAAAGGGCCTCATTCTCTCCATGGCAATCTTCCAGGAGTTGTGTGGGATACTCAGTCTGTTCTGATCCCCTGGTCTTATTTCCAAAACAATTCAGGGGTATCCACAGGACGGGGTCAAAAAAGTCAAAATGGCAGCCGTGGCAAGGCAATTGAAATCCCACCCTTTTTATGTGTGCTGCCCGTGCAATGCTTGTTGTGTAGTCATGGCTACCATATTGACTTTTTGGCCCCTTCCCCACAGATACCCTTGCAAAACACGCTATGTCCAAGCTTGGATACGGAGTCATAATGTGGCTAGTTTGTGACTTAATGGAGGCAATTTGTAAACCGTGGCTTATGGTTAAAAAGCCAAAAAGGCAACTTTAGCGGTGAGTGACCATCATGATACAAATTATAAATTAGCCTTCCTATGTTTATATGGACAAAAAGCCTCATTGACTTTAAGCATGTCAAGGATGGACATTGATATCTCTTGCAAGACACATTCTTGAATAATTGTAATCCGAAGGAATGCAAGCTGAGCCAGTTTTGGGATTCCCTACTTTTTTGATTCTTTTCCTTAGGTTTTTATTTGCATACCACACAGCAGTGTTTCTCAACTTGGCAACTTTAAGATGAGTGGACTTCAACTCCCAGAATTCCCCAGCACAGCTGGCTGGGGAATTCTGGGAGTTGAAGTCCACTCATCTTAAAGTTGCCAAGGTTGAGAAATACTTCTGTATGCTGAACACCTGCATTTCTCTGCAGGAAATAAAACATTTTATTCTGCTCTTGTCTTCCTATCTCCCCACTTCCTCTGACATTGCAAAGAAGATAAATTCCTTGAGACTTACTGTGAAATTCCAGTACTAACATTTTAAATAAGAGCAACCTGAGTCATTAATGAGGGATGTAACCATCATCTAAATTCAAACAGAAACACTTCTCTTTGTCTAATGTTAAGGCTTATGATCAATATTCCATTACGTTTCTAGCAGCGCTGGAATGCCTGGACATGTGTGTGCATGCATGAACATTGAACGCATGGACATGCGAGGAGGACACATGCTTTCAGTTGTTCATGAACGGGGAATGCACTAATCACCTGAATATGATGGGCAAAGCTGATGTCACCTCCAGTCTATTATGTTCAGCTTCTTTTGCCAGAATGAATCACCCCATTATGCCATTATGGACAGAAATCACCATCATATGTTGCCTGTTCAATTATGCAACAGGAATGTGCTACTGACTCAGCTCTTATATGCAAGCTGGATAAAATTGCACTCCAGAGACTGTTTCTGATAGCATACCAAAGAGGTGCTGTGTTCACAAGACATGCTTACCTATGTTTAACTGAACTATGGTTTACATAAACCGGTTTTGGGAGGGTTGCATAACATACTGAATCATAAGCTATCTACACAGTCGAATGTACATAACCTGTTTGGGCTAAGATGTTTTTTTTTATTTACAGTTCAGTGTGGTGTGAACCCAGCCAGTAGTTTAATTATTACTTAAAATAACCTGAAATTAACGTGCGCCTTGTATGAAACCAAGCACGTTCTGTTTTCTCCTTCTCTGTGGATGAGTTCTGTCCTTGTGCTAAGCCATGGGTTGTTTCAACCATAGTTTGTTGAATAAACTGCAGTTGGTGGAGCTCACGCAAGCGCTAAGCCCAGACCCAACAAACCGCATTATATGATTTAGCGTAACATGCGAACCAAGCCTCTCTGGCTTGTATGGCTTAGTGCAAGGTTACGCTGGGCTGCCTTCTCCGATAACACTGACATTTCATAAAATCAGGAAATCTACCACAACGTCAGAGATTGCAGTGAGATATCATGAGATTGGAGCATTCTTGCACAACGTCTTATGCATCTTCTCTTCTTGCACAACACCTGTGAGATTTCAGAATCTCGCAAGAATTTGGAAATACAAAAAATATTTTTATGTCATGGTCATGCGTCCAAGAACAGCCAGCCCCTGAGTTAACATAATCTGTGTGCTCAGCCTTTGCAGCTATTTGAAAACTATAGAAAGACAAACCATGGCTTAATACAATGCAGGAACCAATGGATGTTCATTCTGGTGGTTGATCATCAACCCAACATTTTCCATAACAAACGCCTGCATTCACCCTGTCCCAAAAAATACAGTTGATGTGTCAGTCGTGAATGTGCTGTGATTGTATATTTGGGGGGATTAGCATGGGTTTCATAAAGTAATTTTCCCCCTGTGCAAAAATAACAATAGTAACATACGGACTCTCAGTTGAGCCAACTAATTGCTCCCCTGGCATTGCAGCACCGGGGGGGGGGGGGGAGGAATTATTTCTCCTTCCCCATTTTCTCTCTACACATTTCACAGTCCTATAACCCTTGTTCACACTTGGGCAAAAATGCTTACGTTATGAGAAAAGCAGCCCCTGTGCCAAGTTTCTTTCAGACAGTCAATCCTTTCTCATCAGCCTGAAGGCTTCTTTTGCAACGGAGGAGCCATGTTGGCACGGTATCTCTTCTTTTTTGGAACAATTCCATCTGCTTACAATCACACTCCAAAGCCCATAATGAGTAGTTCAGGAACAACCAGACGGTGCCCCCATGCCTGCCGGCGATCTCCAGGACAGGAAGGAGGCACATTCCAGGCATGGTTTTAAAAACCAGCTGAACCAGTCCCGGTGGCAGTGAGTTGGTTGTGGTTTTTTTTGGGGGGGGGGTGTCCAACGATAGCAATAACAGGCTTAGAAATGTTATGGCCCAGGTTTTGAAGGCAACCAAGGGACACCCCCTCCCACATTTCAACAACGCCCACTGCCTCTGAAAATAATGACAGAGATGAGAAAGGAGGGCTAAGAGAAAGGAAATATCACCATGGCAGTTGATAACTCTACAGATGTTTGCTGAGAAGAAGAGATTTAGGTGAAGTTTGCATGACCCATAAAGCTATTAAGCTTGCAGCGTTCTTCTTAATTATGCAGAGTGTGTTGCATGCCGTACAAGGACACAGAGGGAAGAAGGTTGATCCATCTCCCCGAGCCAGGATTGGCTTGATCCAGGTTTACTGAATAAGCTATTATTGGTTGGTTCACACAATATACTAAGCCCTCGATCAGATTTTGCAAACCAGAACAACCCCCCACAACAGGCTAAGCAATATGAGACCAACCTTTGACTGTTGAGTCAGCCGAACATCTGCCATAGCTGAGCAACAGAGTCGATCTTCAACCGATTTGCAGGTGTACTCTCTGGCTCAAGGAGACCTAGTGTGGTGTGATGGTGAAGGTGCTGGTCTAGAAGCAAGGAAACCCAGGTTCTAGTCCCCACTCAGCTATAGAAGCTCCCTGAAGGACTTTGGACTAGTTCTTCTCTCTCCTAATCCAGCCTTCCTCAAAGGGATGTTGTTGGAAAATAGGAGAGAATGTGCTCCATACATGGTTTTGACCTCTTGAAGGAAAGCACTAGACTATAAGCAAGGAGAACCACGTTCTAGTCCCGCCTCAACCACGGAGGTTTTGCCATGTGAACTAGGCATGTCCAATGCAACCAAGTGGGACAAACACTAAGAAGAACCTCTATGACTCGTGGACATCTGTTTGGCCACAATTTCTGTCTGAATACAGTCAGATGACCCCATGAGACTATTTGGACCTGGGGATGACATAGTCTTTGCATGCCAACCTAGACATAATTTTGCAACAACTCACAACCTAGGCTGCCAGCCCACTTTTGATTACTCTACTGTGCACCATTGAATAACCACTTATACACTTCTATTTCTACTCCCTGCTCTCTCAAAAGCAATTGGAAGCCAGTCCACAATCTCTGTCACGGCCATCTCCCTGTAACGTGCAATAATCAGTCAGTGCTCCCTCCAGCTGTCAAAGAGGAAAGTACAACCCCCCCACACACACACAAAAACCCAGCACTCACTCAACACTTTGCCTTGAGCTACTACCAGTCCCAAAGTAACAACAACAACTAAAATCCCCTCACCAACCCCACACAAAATGAGAAGGAAATGTACTAGCATTGCCCTTCCATTCGCATTTATAGCCCTGTCCTATATATTTGACTGGTAGTACACGCAAAAAAAATCTGAGTGGTTGCAATGAGGGGAAGCTCCAAACTGCCAGACCACCACCATTCTTCTTTTGCATTGAACAGGCCCAGTAAAATAGGATCTGGGAGATGTGGTGAGGTAAGGCACGAGTTTCTGCCAATGGTAAGTGACCTGCCGACAACCTGCAGAGAGCAAATGAGAAGACCACCTTGTTTGTGACTCCAAGTATACTGGAGCTGGGTCAGAAATAATGCAGTTCTAACATAGGCAGTTTTTTGAGATCAGATAATCTGGAATTGATTCCGAACAATGCATGCCAAGTCCTCAAACAGAAATGCATTTTTACTGTGTTTGCAAGATTCATCTGAGCCCACCTGACACCCTGGACCATAAATTCTGGCTAGCTTTGCAAAACCCAGCTGGCCAAACTTTGCTTGCCTAGTTTGAGTTTTGCAATCCAAATAAAGTGACTATTTAGGATTCCAAGGAAAAGGAAAGCCAGGCCCTTAACTTAAGAGGCCGGCACTTGATGAGAGACTTGTCACGCAGCCAGAGTTACCACCAAGAATATCTAGAGTATAACAAAACTTTGCTTGCAGTTTTCATCAGGGTTCCAGAGCCCATCGTCCAGGTAGAGCTCGCTTTTCAAAACATGCTTGGTTCCCAGTATTAAATAGAAGTTGCTGAACTGAGCTATGATTTTTTTTAAAAAAAATTTGTAGAGGGGAAAAAATAGGAATAATGGTGACACACTATATTTTTATTTCTGGCTGAAAAAATGAAGGATAGAGACTCTCCAAAGCTAACCTAAATATAGATCAATGCAAGAGTTTCTCACGAAGAGCTGAGTGACCTAATTATTGGATTTAGCACCTCTATCAATCGCTGTCATATTTTTCTTCAAAGCTGAACAAGGCTAAGATTGTTCAAGAAACGGCCCATTTAAAATTTAGCAACCTTTTCCCACTCCATTATATTGAGCATTGCTGAAACGGTAACTTTGAGAGGCACAATTACTAGAGAAGTAAATGGAATGTGGTCTTTTTGCAGTAAAGTTATATGTGGCTACAATGTGGTTGATTGATGGTTTAGGGCCATGTCTGACCCCAGACAGCATGTCTTGTAAGGGTTTTATTTGACGTTTTTTTTTTGTGGACACTTCATTTTGATTAAAACAGCCAGGTTGGTACAGTTAAGCTGAAAATGGAAAAGCATTGTCCAGAGCACCCCAAGACAGTTCTCCATCTGAAAGCAAATCTTAGCAGCTAGGAATTGTTTGAAGACATAGAAAACTTTTAAAACCGTACTTTCACATTTTTACAAAGAAGAAAACAACATGGTTGTTGAGGTGCTTTCGACAAACATGGTGTGTTTTTGGACAATTTCTTCCTTGAAAACAAGAATATGGATTCTGAATTGTATTTAGGTAGGGTAACACATAATAACCCAGCTTCTGTTTCAGTTGGATTTGCTAACCAACAGGAAGTTTTATTCTTGTGGTTTCATGCTATAACATGAATCAACAGTGAGGATCCTTGTATTAAAAGATCCTCTGTTATAACTCCAGGGGTATACTGGATAGAACATTCCATATTTACTCATGGATAAAAACAGTATGGAAATAAGCTTGAAATATCTCCCAAAATCCCACAATAGCTGTGGGGCTGCATGAAGGACGGATGTTGGGTTTCTAGCAGTCTGGAAGCCATAATCTTCACTCACCCAGCCCTCTTCTTGGTCTCTCCCACTCCTCATACTTTGGGAGAGGATTACACATTGCAGATGGAACCTGAATGTTCACAATGATGTCAGCTATGGATACCTGAACAGGCAAAGAAGGACATGGACAATCGGAAAGGAGGACAAATGCGGGGAAAGGAGGACACGCTAATTCAGTGTTTCTCAACCTTGGGAACTTGAAGATGTGTGGACTTCAACTCCCAGAATTCCCTAGCCAGCCATGCTGGCTGGGGAATTCTGGGAGTTGAAGTCCACACATCTCCAAGTTCCCAAGGTTGAGAAACACTGCACTAATTGTTTAACTTTCTTGGAAATGCACGACGAGTCATGGGATCTACAGACTCCAGTGGTCATAGATGTGAAGGGGCTGGACTGAAGCCAATTGCTGGAATCAGGAAATAAACAATCTAAATCAAAGCTGTCGAGCCTGCAGACAATTTACAAGGTCACAAAAACATGAAAGTTTGAATGACTCCTGTTGTGAAAACAGTCCAAGGAAAAAAACAACAACCAAGATACTCCAAACGCCGGACAATATTTGATTTTAAGTCTAAGCCTGCTGAATGGAGGACACGAGGACAAAAAGGAGGACATCTCCTCCATTTGCTGGACGCCTGGTAACCCTAACTCCACCAGGGTTCCTCAACCTCAGCAACTTTAAAATGTGTGGACTGCAAGTTCCCCGAATTCCCCACATTTTAGCGTTCCCATTTTCTGTCCTTCTAGCAATATTTAGAGAGGAGACACCTTATTCTGAACCTCCTAAAAGTCCTTCTGCTTTCTGCCTCTAAAAGTGACTCATAGAAGTAAAGACACCCAGCCTTTTCTGATATGGCTGGCATTAAAAGGCCGGGATAGAAATACCAAGCTCTGTTTGTTCCTTATCAAGTCTTTTTCGCAGAATGAAGAAGGCTCTGTCTATCCCAGCTCTCCAAAGATGGGGTCTTGAACTAAAATGAACAGCACCTGCTTTCAGCCCAAGAACAAGTCATGCTTAGAAATGTCCATCTTAGCACACGTGCCCAGCTAGTTGCAAATAGCTCCTTTGAGGGACACATTAAACAATTGTGTAGTTCAGTGTTTCTCAACCTCGGCAACTTTAAGATGTGTGGACTTCAACTCCCAGAGTTCCTCAGCCAGCCATTGGAATTTGCAAACCAGAGCTTGCAAGCCAACTGTGATTATTCAATAAGCCACAGGTAAACAAACCATAGCTTATGCAGGTTACCCTGTTGCAAACTTTAGGATTCCTTCAGTCCCTCTCTAAGAATATTAATACTCGTGTATATTGGCACCACTTCGGTTATACAAGGACGGACATTTACAGTCTGAACATGAGATGGATAATCATCTATGCTTAGATCTTTTTGTAGACTCTGCTAAAAATGGGAAGAATGAACCGGAAGCAGGAGGTCATAAAAATGGTAAGTTAATGGCAGTGCAGATGTACTAACAGTATAGGGAAGAGAAGCTATGAAGACATACCAAAGCTCTTATTTCTTATAATCCTAATTAGATCCTTGGCATTTCCACCTAGAAGAAAGGAGGCAGATCATTGGCCCTCTAGATTTTATTGGATTTCAACTCCCATTACTCCTATTGTTCTGGCTATGCCTGGAGCCGATGGGACCTGGAATTCCACAACATCTGGAGGCAATGGGAAAGGTAGTTTCTCTGAGTTCTTGGAGTAGTTTCTGCAATTCAGACTAAGAAGCAAAATCTTCCACCTCTGTATTTCAACATTTCTTCAGTTATACCATCTATGCCTGCAGCCTTACCATTTGTCAACCTTCTAACAGCATTTATGGCCTTCTTTTCAGCCTTTTTTTCCCCCCAGATGCTTATATTCCTAGCATTATTTTCAATTCCACTCTTCAACATCCCACTATCGTTCCCATACAGATCTCTAAAAACCTCTTTCTAGCATTTTCTACTTCAGCTTCTTCCCAAAGGGTGGTATCGCTTTCATTTTAAATTCCATTCGCCCTGCTGGAGGCTTCTTATTTTGCCCTTTTTAGTTGCGTTCATTTCTTTAAAAATTCCATACAAATTGCCTGCATTTTCTTTGCCTCTTTTAAGCTTAACCATTTACATTCTTTGCAGCTACCCTTTTCTTTCTCTATACAGTATCCATTGTCCTTCTCCCATGCTCATTTTTATAGCAATCGTTCTCTTATATGCCTCTTCTCATCCACAGTCTCTTTCACTTCATCATTCCACCACATATCCTTTTTCATATTCCCCATTAACATAACTCCACATATTTTTGTGGCACTTTGTAACGTAATTCACTTCACTCTGTTCCAGACAGCTTCCATATCCTTTTTTCCGAGTCTATTTTATGTTCTCTTACTGTTGGGATATCAACATATTTTTTAGTATTTTTTCATACAGGACTCATATTTTCTCTTCAGGGAGTCCTTCTACTTCCAACCTCACGTCTTTCACATCTTTCTTTTTCCTCCATGTTCATTTTTTCTCTAAGACCCACTTCTGACACTACTTAAAAATGAACCTTCCTCCATTCAGAATCTCCTCTCTCCTTTACATCCTTCACTAGCTTTTTGGTTAAAAGAAAACTTTTGATGATACATTTTCTCTCTGAAACTGCTCTGATGACCAGTTTTATTTTTTACAACACAGCAGACATCACCATTCCAAGAGTTTTGCTAAGTACAAACAAGGGCTGGCCACACCTTTATTTTCCAAAGGTTTGATGGTTTAAGCAATTGGCATATTGGAGTTCTTGAGAACCGTGTTATACATTGATTAAAGAGATTAGATACTTTTATTTCCTTTTGTTAATACAATCACTTTGGTGAGTTGCAATATTGTGGTTCCCAAAGGGTGGGAGGGGTGTATATGTACGTGGGATTTTTTCCCTCCATCTGAATATAAGACTGACTTGTTTCTGAAAAACAGGTACTGTGATCAGCCTTTGATATTGTCATTCACACAGTGGCAATCAGTATCCTTTGTATTTTTGTGAGGTTGTCCTACAATAACTGTGTTTGTAACAACTGGTAAGTGAACAGTTCACACAATTGCTAACTGATATTGGAGTTACCCATTTTCTGGATTTGTGTCACACGCAGATTGTAAGCCAAGTGGGTGTGTAGGACACACTAAGCGGCGAACTAAACAACATTTTAGTCTCACCCCAGACAGTGGTGCAAACGTAGCCAGTGTTGCAGGCCAGCCATTCCTTTCTCCTTTCTCCCGCTGATGGAGAATTGCTGAAAAGTGGACCAAAGGACAGCTTGAAAGGAAAGGAGTTTCAAGCACTTACTTTTTAAAGTCTCAAGTGCTTTTTTTTTAAGCGTTAAAAAAAACCTCCATGAACTATATTTTTTAAAGTAACAGTGAAGCCTAAATTCAACATTCAAACCAGAAAAGACCAAGAAAAGTTGCTGTCCTTATTTCTTTATCAGGTCCAGGGGAAATAAATTCTAGTTAGATTTAGAGATACTAAAGTTGATCTTTTTTTTTTCCTGCAGGCTGCCTTCTCCTGGCTGGGGCCAGCAAGGAAACTTCAGCAGGTGAGGCTCTGTCACCCTCCATGCTCGCTGTGCGCATCCTGGGGCTGTGCCCTCACCCAGTGCCTGGATCCCGGGCCAGCAGCAGGAGGAAGAACCCAGCGAAGGTCAGCTGGGGGCAGTGGCGGGGGGTGGCAGGGGTAGGTGGCGGAGTGTAGAGCAGCCAAAAGAGCAGAGATGGGGGGGAAATAGGCAGGTGGGGGGAATTGAAGCAGAGGCAGGTCACGCAGGGCAGGAGAAGTGTGAGGTCCTTGCCTACTCTGCCATCGCTAAGTGGTGTGGTCACATGATGTTTTGCTTAACAACCGCTTTGCTTAGCGATGGAAATTCCGGTCCCAATTAGGGTTGTAACCCGAGGACTATCTGTACCGTTCAACATTTTGATTTCTATTCCCTTATTCTATTAATTCTTTTGCCTTAGTTTGCCCCTGGCCAGTTTGTGGTTCATGAAAAATTGTCTGAATTTTTCCTGCTGCAGAGAATTGAGAAAGATACTGGGGGTTTAGACATACAGTAGGTGAATATCGCCCTCTAGTGGTCATCCTTAGAATAGCTCAATCCCTTTTTTTTTTTTTTTTTAATCTGCGCTCAGTCGTTACGGACTCTGCAGTGACTGCTTGGATGAGTCCTTGCAGTTTTCAAGGCAATTGTTTCAGAAGTGGTTTGCCAGAGCCTCCTTCCTAGGGCAGAGCCCAGCTGGCGAGCACAGGAGGCGGGGTTTCCATTGCTTCACGCCCTTTTCGGGTGCGCACGGTTTTTCGCGCTTACCAGCAACTGCTCCCGACTCCTTTTTGCAAGGCGCCGCCAGCATTTTTCCTCCCACCGGAGTGAGAGTACCCATTTATCTACTCACGTGAGTTTTCGAACTGTTGGGTTTACAGGAACTGGGGAGGAAACAGGAGCTCACCCTGCTAACGCAAAGGCTGGACTCGAACCGCTGAAGCGTCGACCATTTCTGGCCAGCAACTTTCAGCGTCATTAAGCCGCTGCGCCACCGCGTCCCCCTCAATCCCTCCTTGATAACATTCAAGTCCATCCAGCAGGAAAGAGTGCTAAAGAACCAGGGGAATTATCATTCAGGAACATCTGGCGGGCCAGCATTTCCCCATATAATTATAGAAACATCTTCCCCACTGATGCCTCTAGATTGGGAGACACCAGTTTGGGAATATCAATGCAGAGGATAAATTCTAGCTTAATTGCTTTATAGAATAGTGCAGTGTTTCTTAACCTCAACACTTTAGGATGTGTGGACTTCAACTCCCAGAATTCCCCAGCCAGTATGCTGGCTGGGGGATCCTGGGAGTTGAAGTCCACACATCCAAAACTTGCTGAGGTTGAGAGACACTGGAGTAGTGGGTCATCATTTGGACCAATCCTAAAGGCATGATTACCATTTTGGATGGCATGGCTCACACCCTCACCATCTGTCTGGATGCCCTTCATGGCACTGACTTCCACAACAGTTGCTGATTTGTAAGTTTCTGTTAAGAAGTAGTTGGAGAAGCTGATTTTTTCTCTGCCTGCTCTCTGTCCTGTCCTCTACTGGATCACTGGGATCAGTTGGGTTGTGAAGAGAAGCCGTTGACCATGACATCACTTTGCATTTCACTCCATAATGTTAAGCCAAAGAATGGACTCATTGTAACTCTGTTTTGCTCTTCAGTCAAGTGCTTATGTGTTAATTTATCTCCGTCAACTGTCTGGATTCAATAATGTCATATTTATACAACTAACATCCCTTCAGAATAAAGACCATATAAAAAGAAAATATAATTAGTCCAAGTCCATCTCTTCTGACTCCTGGCAACTGGTGGTACCACTGTGGTCCTAAGCTCTTCCTTCTCCAGGGTGAAATCTTTATCTACCTTTGAGGCTGGTTCCTAGCAAAAAATGATAATCCACAAAACAGGATCATAATTTATCTTTGGACAAATCTCCTGTATCTCATTCCTGCTGTCTCTTGGACAAAGACTTAACAGAAAGACTTTATTTCATCTCCTAGATACATCACACACAGTAATAGGCAACCTATGGCTTTCCAGATGTTGCTGAATTAAAACTATGAATACCTCCTTGACCAAGGCACCCAAGGATGCTGGGAGTTGTAGCTCATCAATATCTGGAACGGCACAGATTAGCTCTCTCACTCACAGGTTTGACATTGGTTCTCTTCGGGAAGTGCAACAAAACTCTTCTTCCTGCATTTCTGGTGGATCTCCTCACAGGGGAACTTGGCCCTGATTTGGGGTTCCTGGACCTGATACAGCAGCTCTTCACATAGAACTGCATTGCAGTTAAATCTTGTGCTGTGTCAAGGATTGTCAAAATGATAACAGTGGAACTGAGGTCTTGAATGAGGTGCCTGTGGGCACCGATGTGCTCATGGATACCTACCTTGGCCTCCACCAGACTTCTTGACCAACAGCACTTTTGCATTTGTCACACCCACAGTGGCACACATATAGTAATGGGTAAGCCATCCCACCCATGTGGGTCACAGATGCCCTTATGCCAAAACATAGGGGACCACATGATCCATACCATGAGCAACAATGCTTGAAAACAGGAACCCGGTTGGAGAAGTCTCCACATTTTGGATACTTTGTGGCTGTTTTTTAATCTTGCAACATCTGTAATATTGGGTTCCAAGATCGATAAAGATTCAGGAGAACATTATGGAAACAGTCAGTTGCACGATTCTCTAATCAGTGAAGGACCTATTTATTAAGTAGAATATCTGCTTTAGAGATCTTAGCAGCCAAATTCTTTGAGATCCAGATCATATCTATTCTTGAAAAGGATCTATGTCTTTCTGAAAAGTGTATTCTCTAGAATTACCATTTTTCTATCTCCATGCATTCGCTAACCCTAAACTGTCCATCAAATCAAAAAAAGCATTTGGTAATTTACCCTGAGTGATTTTAATATTTTTCTCTGATGTTCTGTTTAGCTGTGGGTAGATTACTCCACTCCAATCTCCCATCAAACACCCAATTTTCATAAGATAAGCTTATTAATCTCTCCATAAGTTGTTTATAAAAAGTCACTTTGTCCGCATTTGGGGCATAAATTCCCAATAGCATAGTCTTAGCCCCATGTAATTTAACTTCCACCCCAACAAATCTAACAAATGCTCCCCATGAGAGAATTTTTTTTCACTATTTAAAAAAATTAAAACAAGATATAATTTGTCTACAATAGACTCATATTAGGAAAAAGGATATAAAATATTTGATTTATAAGAATTTAGGTGAAGAATGTATGTCAGCTGGACCTAAAAAAAGAAATGGAGTTGTTCTGTATATTAACCCCCAAGTAAGACCGTCTGCTGTTACCATGGTGATGAAAAAGTAACTTTGCAACTAATCCTCTTATTTACAACCTTCGCAGGTCTGTAGAGGAAAGGAAAGCTGAAGTAAAACCATAAAATTATGTTTCACTTAGTGACTGCTTTGCTTAACGACCAAATTGCCGGTCCCAATTGTGGTCACTAAATGGGAACTATTCCTGGCAAATAGAAGGGGTAGAAATGGAAGCAGTAACAGACTTCATTTATTTGGGCTCCAAGATCACCGCAGACGGAGACTGCAGCCATGAAATTAAAAGATGCTTGCTCCTTGGGAGGAAAGCTATGGCAAGCCTAGATAGCATATTAAAAAGCAGAAACGTCACCTTGCCGACAAAGATCCGCATAGTCAAAGCTATGGTTTTTCCAGTAGTAATGTATGGCTGTGAGAGCTGGACCATAAAAAAGGCCGAGTGCCGAAGAATTGATGCCTTTGAACTGTGGTGCTGGAGAAGACTCTTGAGAGTCCCCTGGACTGCTAGGAGGTCAAACCAGTCAATCTTAAAGGAAATCAACCCTGACTGCTCATTGGAAGGATTGATAATGAAGCTCAAGCTCAGATACTTTGGTCACCTAATGCGAAGAGAGGACTCTTTGGAGAAGACCCTGATGCTGGGAAAGATTGAAGGCAAAAGGAGAAGAGGACAGCAGAGGATGAGATGGTTAGATAGCATCACTGAAGCAATGAGCATGAAACTGAGCAAACTCAGGGAGGCAGTGAAGGACAGGAAGGCCTGGCGCGATATGGTTCATGGGGTCACGAAGAGTCGGACACGACTTAACGACTGAACAATAACAACAGCAACAACAACAAATGGGAACTACCTATATTATACCCTACAACAATAAAGTAGGGTTTCTGGATTCCTTGCGATATCTGCTGCTTGATCTGGGCTACCTCAAAGGGCCGGCATCAGTCTTACAATGTAAAACATCCCAAAGGAAAGCGGTAGAAAAGTGGGGCGAGAGAGGAATGGGCCTAGCAGCAACAAGAAATTCATCTTTTTTATACTGAAGCAGCTACTGTATTTCTAGGCTACTGCTCCTTGTGATGCGTTCACCCATACATCTGAACGCATCTTTCTTGGTCGCCACCAGACTACCTACCTCATTTAATTCGGAATTTTTTTTTTAAATAGTTTATCTAGTTAAAATAAATTAAATGAGAAGATGGCATTATGCAAAGCAAAGTGTCCCCGAACAGCATCCCTTCCACGCTACTGGCGTGTAGCTGCACCCCTGTGCTTTCTTGGGAGACATAACCCGATGGTCTTCTGACAAATGGATGTTCTACCTCCATCGTGACAACCATTTGGTGATAGTGCCCACAACATTTTGGATCAAACCTAAGGTTCAGCCGAGCCAGAGCTGGCTTTATGGTGCCCAGAGATGCCAATGGGAAACCCAATATTGGGGCAGGAGTGCTGTGGCATTCCCTGTGTTTCCCAGAAAATGCCCCCAGAACACAAATTGGCCACCGTTTGTTTTACTACAGTTTGCTGTATTAGCCATAAAACATCCAAAGCCATAAACCAAGCAAGCCACAGCAAGGGACAGGGCAGTTTATAAGCCCAGTTACTGGATTGCTTCAACTAAGCCATCATATGTTTGGCTGGGTTTTGGTTTAATGTATTAGGTAAATTCAGACATGGTGGTTTATTTAGTAAATTGTGGTTAGTCAAATAATGGCTTAGCCCAACCAAGCCATCATATGGTTGGCTAGGTTTTGGTTTAATATATTAGGTAAATTCAGAAATGGTTGTTTATTTAGTAAATTGTGGTTAGGCAAACAATAGCTTAGCACCACCAATCATGGCCTCTTATAATTGAGACTATGTATATCCATTAAGCTGGTAGCCATGTAGTAGGACATGTAGCCTTTGTAGATTCAGCATCTATGAATCTCTGCTCTTTTTTAAGGCCATCCAACATAGTGGCTGAATTTGTACAACATACCTAACCTAGTTACTGATTTAACCCATTTTCAGGATTCGCATGATAGCTTCAATCCGTGCATTTCAAACTTGGTAACTTTAACGTGTGCACTTCAACTCCCAGCATGCTGGCTGGGGGATTCTGGGAGTTGAAGTCCACACATCTTGCCAAGTCCACATAAAGTTGCCCAAGTTTGAAAATCAGTGGCTTAAATCATAAACTAACCCAATGGCCTGGATTCACACGATCCACCAAGCTACAAGAAAATAACCAAAGTTGTGCTAATTCAGCTTAGCACATTGTAGAAATGCAGTTACAAGGTGGCTGGTTCAGGGTGTTGTGTGAATACAACCCTTTTCTAATTCACAGATCAAAGGACCTGAAAGAACAGTTACGGCAGACAAAAGAGCAAGATCCTTTCTAAGCCAATATTCCTATACCAATAAGGTATCCTGTGAAATCAGCTGCAGGTCCCTTTGATTTTCAGAGCAGGTTTGGGAGACCCGAAACTTGCTTTATTCACCAAATGCAGAAGGCTCTTAAAGATCCTAGTTGTTCCTTGGAAATATTTATTTCAAGAATGGAACCAGTTGGGCTTGCGTTTAGAAATGAATGCTTCGATTCCTTCTTGCCCATCCTTCAGAGCCAGGTTGTCCACCATGACCTGCGAAGCTATCTGGTAGGCAGTGCCAATATCCTGTTCCATCTGTTTGTAAAAAGTGGCTTTCCCCAGAGCCAAAACAGCCCGGCTGCTCTCGCAGATCTTGTGGGCAATTCTCAGGGTCTCGCCTTCCAGCTGGTCCTCAGGTACCACCCGGCTGATGAGTCCGTGGAGGAGGGCATCCTGAGCTGTCATGGGCTCTCCAGTGAAGAGGATCTCTAGTGCCACCTGGAAGAGAAGGTCTGCAGCTGGAGACACTGATGCTCCTCAGCTGGCTCATTTCAAGATTCAGCTGCCCAACTGATAAGCAGGTTCAAGCATGGAAAACACCACCGGACAAAAATCCTGCATGAATTTGTGCATGTATTAAAATTGCCACTTGAAGCTTCTTCTCTAGCTACCTCTGCTTTCAGAGGAAGTGAGCTGGCATAAGGAGATAGGACCTTTTCCTTGACTTTGGAATTAGGTGGCAACACATAGCTGATCTTGGCTAATTTGTAAAAGCTAAGTAAGGACAGATCTGTTTAGAATTTGGACAGGAGACCACTGGAGGCACAACTGGGAGCTTGAAAAACATCCTAGCAAACCCCTTCTGCATTGCAGCCAAGAAAAAAATCATGGTTATCTCCATGAAGTAACCAGGAGTCTCAAAGAAGACTGTACCTCCCAACATAGTTGGCTATACAAGTCTTCCGTGCTGACACCCAGAATTTGGAATTCCCTTTTTACTTTATTAAGATTTAGATGACAATGCAGAGTGTTTATGTTCCACTCAAGATTTCTATAGTACCCAATCACTACTTTTGTTATTGTTCTCTTGTTATATTCAATTCTTTAACATATGCTTAATCAGAAGGACATCTCAGGGAGTTCTAATTATTACAATCATGTGGAATCCTTGGTGCTCTCTGAGCTTGGTTGTTGTTTTTGGTTGGTTAGTTGTACAACTAAGTTGTTGTTGCTTGGTTAGTTGTACAACCAAGCTCAGAGAGCACTAAGGATTCCATAGTTCAACCCTGAGCTACATATATTCTCTTCTACTGGTATTACAATCATATTACAATGCCACTATTTGCTAATAGTGTAATATTAGAAGCTGTCTTGGAGATTTAGTCTGAGCTGAAAGGGGAGATAGCAATGTTTCTATAATAAAACAACCCATCATCCCTTCATGAAATTTCAGTGGCTACCACCCTGAGAATATCACCCTATCACACAACATCACTGCTTTTCTTAGGAGGACTAAGAGATCGTAGAAGCTCTCTCCCTCTGTAGCATTTTGCTGGAATGTCAGCCCGTGCAAATCCATGATTTGTCTCATCCTTCATACATTGACCACACCCCTTTTTAAAACCAACCAACAGTGGTGGTTGCCCACAGTCTCATGGCCATAAATTCCACAGTTCAACTTTGCTCTTTGTCCTGGCAGAACTGTTGACCCCATGCAACACAAAAATAGCAAGCAATGGAACATGGGGTACAAAAGTGAAGAACCAGAAGAGACCATGGACTACTGTATGGTAAGGCCTACCTTTCTAGGCAGGGATCTTCCAATGGCTACTGCTGGTGTTGAACAGAACAGACCCACGTTTACTCCAGGAGTGGCAAACCTGGATTTCTCACTGGCCACGGCAATGTCACAGCTTGCCACCAGCTGGCAACCGGCTGCTGTGGCAAGGCCATTTACTTTGGCAATCACAGGCACAGGTAGCTTTGGAAGCAACGTCATGACCTGTTAAGAAGTGTTTTAAAAAGAAAGAAAACAAGAGGTGTCTCTCTTAAAATGTGGAGATCAGAGGAAGTGATAGTTCTGCTCTATGCTGCACTGGTCAAACCACACCTGGAATACAGTGTCCAGCTGTGGTCACCACAAATCAAGGATCCTGAAGAACCGGAAGGATTGTGGAGAAGAGTGTTGAAGATGGTGAGGGGCTTAGACACTAATTCCTATGAAGGAAGATGGAAGGAGCTGAGTATGTTTAGTGTAAAAAAGACTAAGGCTGAGACAAGGTAGCAATCTTCCAATACTTGAAGGGCTATCACAAGGAAGAGAGTTTGGATTTATTCTCCTGATGGTAGGAGAAAAACCAGTGGGTGGAAGCCTTCCACACAGAGAGATCCAAACTCAAAATAATGAGGAATCTCCTGGCCATGGAATAGTCTGCCTCCTGAAATTGTGGGCGCTCCATCACTGGAGATTTTCAGACAAAGGTTGCACAGCTATCTGTATGGGATGGTATGAGGATTCCTACCCTGAGCCGGGGATTGGAGTAGATGACCTCTGAGGTTCCTCCCATCCTTACAACTGTTGGAATGTAAAATCCAAGGAGTCTTATGATTGATTTCCAATTTCCAGACATCCATGTGTATTGCACCACTTCTTAAGATACAAAAAGCCTCCCCAAAGCCCACTAGATTCAAAGGGGAGGAGGTGCACAGAGCCCACAAGCACCCGTTGGCAATTATTTATAGCAACTGCATCTTTTCTGGGGCAGTGCAGCAACCCTCTGCATCTGCAGTGCAAAATCCCAGGGGAAAAAAACACCCTGAAGCATCTTTTCCCTGAACCACAGTACATTCCAAGTTACTGTTTGAAGCAAAATATTTTGCTTTGTCTATCTAGGCTTCTTCTTTTAATTTTATTCCATGGTGGAGTTAAACCTTGGGCCCTGGACATTGGAAACTTTAGTCATTCAACAATGGGGGAATGGACAGAGTTGGTTAATTAGTCCTTTATGCTGTCAGTAGTTAGATCAATATTATTTCTTCTGGAAAAAAAAGGTATTTTCAAGGGTCATGCTGTTGCATGCAGGGTGACAATTTAAAGTAACATTTTGGCACATGATGACAGAGAGAAAAGTCACTCAGTTACAAACAACAGAAAACTTTCACAGGGTTGACCAAACCATTGTGGAAACTCACCTCCGAACAGGTCTTGAAGATGTCCATGTGCTGCTTTGTGCCTTCCCTCTCAGTCAATTCCTTCAAGTCATGTCCAGAGGAAAAAACAGGACCTTCAGCTTCATAGACATTTGGGAAAAGGAGGAGATGTTTGCCCAGGATACCACAATGACCTAGTTCTCACATCACACTGAACTAGGGCATGTTTAACCATGCTTAGTGGAAAAAATACCAATGCTGGGTTCGCATAACATGCTGAAGCATGACTCACAAGCCATCATGGTTGGATTTCTGCTAATAGGTAAGCCCAAACTAAACCATATTATGGCTAAGAGTGTTGTGTGAACCCTGCTTTTGGGTTGCTGAATTCATCAGATCAAGGCTTGGTGAGGATTCAACCCACTGTTGAAGATGATAAAAGAGCTCACTACCTCCTTCCACTGCTCAAGGTCAGATAGAAGAAAATTGAGGGAAGGGTTCTAGTACTCAAACTGCCCTCCCCCCCATGGAAAGAAAGAAAGGCCCACATTATCTTTAATTACAGTCACACATGTTGATCCCAAGATGCTGGCCATGATTTCCTTTTTACAATAGCCAAGTCAAGATAACCAAGGAACTTGTATCTTCTCCTACAGCATAAGAAGATGGACTGGGAGCCATGTTGTCCCTGGAAATTCACCTGTGGTCCTCAAAGGGGGCAAAACCATTTTCTTCAGTCTTAATATTTTTATGGTGGGATGAGTAAGGGTTGCAACAGGTTATCCATCAGAAGACACCTCTTTAAACCTTGAAACTATGGAAGAGTTGGGCTGATTTTTCTCATGGGGAGCTTTAAGAGGTAAATGAGTCTCCCCATTAACCCTTAAAACCCTTCATATCTCCAAAAAATGGAGAGCAACCAGGTTATAAATTTTAGCCCTCACCAATCCAATAATGCCATATTTCCTGTGCCTCCCAGGTATAAAATAAAATGCAGCAAGAGTAGACAGTTCACAGTTTATGGGCCACACGTGACTCCAAATCATTCTTTATTATTAACTAGCCACTCAAAATTAGCAATTACCACTACTACTTAAAATATTCTGTTCTTCCTTTCAAATCCACAAAGAAAAATGCCCATTCTGTGATAGATATGCAATTATTAGAATGCAAGATCTCCTACCATCTTCTGCTGGTCCAGCTATATATCATCAGCAAAAGGACACCATTCCTTGTGTTCCTCTCTTCAGAAATGAACACATACGTTTAGAATACCTTTTCTAAACCGAATATCCTATAGACGTGTGGATGTCGAGGTGACTTACAGCAGTGTTTTCAAACTTGGCAACTTTAAGATGGGTGGACTTCAACTCCCAGAATTCCCTAGCCAGCATGTCCATCCATCTTAAAGTTGCCAAGTTTGAAAACACAGGCTTACAGGCTGGGAATTCAAGTCAACACTTCTGCAGGATATCCAGGCTGGGTGAAGCTGATCTATAAAGAAATGTTTAGGAGACTGATCAAGGATGGGATTGGGTCAGAAGATGACAAAGGTCAAGATCCTGGAAAGGAGAATACAGATTGTAGTGAAATTGTGAGCACAAAGACATCCAGACTAAGGAGAGGTTGTGAGATGGAATGGCACAATGGTTTGTTTGTTGGCCAGGAAACTGAAAGATGTGACAGAATCCAGCACAATAAATGTGGAACAGGAGGGAGGTGAGAGGAAGGAAGAAGGGAGTAAGAAAAGAGGGAAGGGGAAAATTTTGATACACTGTAAAACAAAACAAGGCAGAAGACCATGAGATGTGGTGCTGACTACTAGCTTAGCTGGATTCAGAAAACGATTGGACCAATTCATGGAAGTCATGGGGATCAATGGCTATTAGATGACCTCTGAGGGCCTTCTACTGGGAGACTAGTGGGCGTCCTTGTGCAATTGGTTTGCTGCTGCAAGAACAGACTGCTGGACTAGATGGGCCTGGGGTCTGATCAAACAGGGCACTGCTTTTGTTCTTATAACTAGCAAGGATGACATATAATTGAAGATCACATGGATTTAAGGAAGGATATCGTAGATACCGAGTCTCACAGACGCTGCTTCAAGCAAAAGATAGTTGGATCCAAATGATCAAGAAGAGGCTTCTACTCTGGCCCTTGCCAAATGTCCTCTTTGTTCATTTTTGGATGTGAATGAATAAAATACCTGAAATGATAATGACTCGCAGATCTGTGCTGTCAATATTGTGCAAAATATCCTGATGGAGGGACTTCAGCATGGAGAGGGAAAGTGCGTTTCTTTTCCCAGGATTGTTCAGAACAATGTTCCTGTAAAGAAAAATAACTTTGATAAGATGTCATGGAAAGCAGCTTAGTAGGAATGAGAATTGCTACAACAGGGGACAGAACTTTCTTCAACTCGAGGGCTGCACCCCAAAGTCGGTGTGGCCAGAACCCAAAGTCAGACTTATGGAGATGGGTGACTGAGATCTTTATGGTATGAAGTGGGTGCTTCTACACAATGTGAAATTGATGTCATATGATTATATAACATGGCTAATAAAGGTAAAAGAAATATTGTGTTCTGCATACTGGAAGCTTCAGAGAGTGTTTAGGCTTGGTTATCATCATCTTGCTGTTGGACATGCAATTCAGAACTTGGAGCATTAACTCATATAGTTTGGTCTTTTCCCATTATTCTCATAAAGTAGCAATGGGATTATTACAATGATTTTGGACCCATCAGTGTGGGTTATAGATATATGTGTTCTTCTTGGCAATATCCCCAATACTTGGAATCTGTCAAGGGATCAAGAATGGAGGCTTATTTGGGCAGGAGGATTAACCAAAAGAATTATATACAGGACTGGAAAGAGAAATATACCCCTGATTTATACCAATCAATTGTTGATATGTGTTGTTTGTCAATACTTAAATTAACCATGGGTGGGAGGGGAGGCTGACAAATGGACAAGGAAGACGACTATGGTTAAAATGGTTGGAGTTGTTTATTATTTATTTATTTACAGGATTTATATGGCTGCCTATCAAACAATGACTTTAGACGGCTTACAACAATTCATAAAAAATAGTTAAAAACAGACTTGGCCCCCAGGTACCAGACCAAACATTTTCACAGCTCAACCCCCCTATCCTAGCCCAATGCCTAGGGGAAGAGCCAGGTCTTCACAACCCTCCAGAAGGCTAAAAGGGTAGGGGTCCATCTGATCTCCAGTGGGAGGCTGTTCCAAAGGACTGGGGTGGCCACCAAGAAGACACACCTCTAAGGTCCCACTAAATGGCAACATTTAAAGGAGGGGACTGGAGTGCACCCACCCTGTTTAACCTAGTAGGACAGGCAGATACCCTCCGGGAGAGGTGGTCCTACAAGTAACCTGACCCTGTGCCAGATATGGCTTTAAAGGTGATAACCAGCACCTGGAAAGCAACTAGAAGCCAGTGCAGCTCATGAAGCAGTGGTGTTACTTGGGTGAACCGTGGGACACCCAAAACTGCATGTGCTACTGCATTCTGGACCAGTTGCAGCTTCCAGATGGTCTTCAAGGGCAGCCCCATGTAGAGCGCATTGCAGTAATCCAAATGGGAGAGGACTAAGGCATGGGTGACTCTGAGCAAGGCCTCCTGGTCCAGGAATGGGTGCAATTGGCACACAAGATGGACTTGTGCAAAGGCCCTCCCTGGCCACGGCTGCCACCTGCTCTTCTAGCAGGAGCCGTGAGTCCAAGAGGACACCCACATTGCACACCACATCTGTACAGGGCAGTGTTATCCCATCCAGAATCAGAGATGTCAACCCTCCTGACTCCGGGGGGCCAAAAACCCACAACCACTCCATCTTGCTAGGGTTGAGTTCCAGCCAGTTTCTCCCCATCCAAGTCCTTACAGCCTCCAGGCACTGAGCCAGCACATGATCAGCATCACTTGCCGGGCCAGGGATAGAGATGTACTGTATAATTGGGTATCATCACCATACTGATGACACTGAACATCTTGCCAGCAGATGACCTCTCCCAGCGGCTTCATATAGATGTTAAATAGGAGGGGAGAGAGACTTGAGCCCTGAGGCACCACACATAATAGGGGCCTAAGGCTGAACCTCTCCTACCCCACCAGTACTGACTGGTACCAGCCATGGAGACCACTGCAAAACAGTGCCCCCCACTCCCAGTTCCTGGAGCTGGTCCTGCAAGATACCATGGTTGATGGTATAGAAAGCCGCTGAGAGATCCAGAAGGGCCAGGATGGACATGCCACCCCCATCAAAAGGGAAGGTTGGAGATTGGACAGAAGTTATCCAAAACTGTAGAGTCCAAGAATGGCCTCTTGAGGAGGGGGTGAACCACCGCCTCCTTCATGGCTGGCGGAACCACCCTCTCCCACAAGGAGGCATTTATCACCACTTGGACCCAACGATATGCCACCTCCTGGGAGGCCTTGACCAACCAGGAGGGGCATGGGTCCAGACGACAGGTGGCCACGCTCAAAGCAGTCAGGACCCTGTCCACTTCCTCAAGATTGACCGGCTTGAACTCTTCCCAGATAACTGAGCTAGGATGTACCTCAAGTCACTTCAACTGAACCTGCCCAGACAGAGTCCAACTCCGAGCGAATCCGAGTGATTTTGTCCGACAGATGCTGAAAAATTCCTCCGCACATCCCTGTAAGAGGTTCTCTGAGTCCCCCCTACCTTACTTTCAGACTTGCAAGATTGGTGTCAGCCTTACCAGGTAGACCAGACAGGAAACACAACCAGATGAGCTAATTCTACTTTATTGTAAAGCTACATTAACAGAATCTTCCAAATCTGAAAGTACAATTCTCCTGCTGTCTCCTTTGCAGCCTGAAAAACTAGGGAGGGTCCCTTCTCAGCCTCTTGCTTCACCCACTATTCAACTGTGGGCTATCTCCTCTCTTCTCCAACCATTCCTAGGCAGCATCTCTTTGCCCCGTCTCCCAAGGTCTTTCCCACACACCATTACACTTTCCCCATATTTTTCTCCCTTTTAAAATGTGTGTTATAATCATTAAGTCTGAAGTCACATTATATGATGATTATTATCTTCTCACTGTTGTATGCATGCTACTTTTATTAATTAGTTCAACGTCACAAAGTTATATGTTTTTAGAAAACCGTAAGCTTAAGGCTCCATTTTTTCCCCGCTCCTAAAAAAGAGAAGTAAAGTTGGACTGTTTGGGCCCCATCCATGCCTGGGGGTTCTGGAGGACTTAAAAGGAATCTTGGAAGTTCATATTTTTTAATTCCTGCCCTACGGAGATCAGGGGACTGCTGCAAGCAATACCCATAAATGCCTCCAGTGGGAAAAAATGTGATGGGGTTCAAATAAGTGATTTTGTGATCCTGAAGAGTGATCCAGCATCTAATTTATCCTCTGGAGATGTTCTGCAACCATTTCCTGTGTTACAAGGCACGCTGATACTGCTACCGTGTTTTCACACTCTTCTGTAGTTGGTTGATAACACCATGCAGTCACTTTGGTATAGCACAATTTCCATTTGGACAGAAACGGTAGATTATGGGTTTCACAGCATCGCAGCACCATTTTTCCACAACTACTTCTTACGAAATCTGGCACTGATGTTCAGATTGCTGTATATCCTCATGGCTAAGCCAAAAATGTTAGATCCAAAATACACCCCCCAAATGGGGTTTGGCTTATCTGCGGACCAGAGTTCAGATTTTTTAAAGCCCGTCACGGCCTTAACATTGCTTGATTTTGTAAATGAGGGTGTAACCGTTTGTAGATTCCTGCTGTGGTTAAACCTTTGAGGGTTCGCTTATCTGGGGTGACGCATTTTTCACGGTATTTTGGTTGAAATTTCGAGGGTCAGCTTAGCCACGGATGGGCTTATCCACAATTCTATATGGTATTTGAAATAAGTGCTTTCAGGCCAGAAAGAATGCATAATTAAAATTCATGGTGGCCTACCTAAAGCAAGGAAACATTTCAGAGGAAAACATTTGGTTCCTTAATTGAATAACTGACCATTGCTCTTGTATTTGCATTTCACTGATTCGGATCAAATATTTTTGCAAGCTGGAAACATTTTCCTGAACAAGACGCCGAGGAAGTGATTTGGCCCCAAACCAATTAATACAAGGCTTGTACATTGCAGTTTTCTAAACTGCAAAATCTGGAAGTTTGAGGTAATCCCAGAACATAGCCTCTCAGATAATAAAGTCAGGAAACAAAAAAGCTGGGCTCACTTCTGAATTACTTTTTCAACAGTTTTCTCCACTTAGATATAATCCACTTTTAATCCATATCTTTTACTCCTCCCCTACCTTCTCCAGTTCAGTTCACTCACTAATTCAGAGAGCAATCATCTTATATTCCCCCCAAAAGGAATTTCACATGCATTAACTGCTATCTATACTTAGCTTTCCATACGGTAACCCCCACCAACTGCTTGGGGTCTGTTTTTGAAAAATGCTGGTTGCTAAACTCGCAGTTGGCAAACTTGCGTGTATATGCCTTTGAGTCAGTGTTGACTCCTGGTGACTGCATGGACAAGTCCCTGAAGTCTTCTTGGCAAAATTTCGGAAGTGATTTGCCATTGACCTTACGGGAAAAACCTTGTGCGATTCCACTCCAAATGCTTAGTTAATGATTCGATGGCTTCTATTGACTCAGATAAAGAGGATAATTCAGTAACTGGGTTACGCAGGTTGTACAAAATGCATTCGTTAGTGTGGATTTTGGGGGTTGTCATCTGGATTCTAGTTGGATCAAGCCAGGGCTGGATTTGCGCACTGTACTGTAGTTTACTGCATGGTGTAAACCCAGCCGTGACAGCGTGTGAATTTCAAGGGCTGTACTGAAGGCTGGGGAGACCCTGGTTGGCAACTCTTAAGCAGCTGCAGTTTTGCAATGTTGCCTTCTGCAGCCACAGGGCGATCCCAGGAAAAGATGCATTGGTTTAAAAGGTGCTGGCAGGTTCTCTGTTGTGTGCACCTGCGTGCTTCTGGTCCTCCTTCAGCCATGGAAGCCGGCTGGGCGACTTTGGGCCAGTCCCTCTCTCTCAGCCCTACCCACCTCACAGGGTTGTTGTTGTGGGGCAAGAGGAGAAGAGAACATTAGGCGTACGCCACCTTGACTTGTACCAACAAAGAGCATATTCTTATTATTCTTATTGCTGTTGGCCGCACAGTCAGCCAGATGTTTAGACTGGATTTGGCATTTTTATCCTCCTATTGAGTCCTTCCCAAGGATCTGGGATAAGCATCATCATCATCATCATCATCATCATCATCATCATCATCATCATCCCCCCCCTCCTCCTCCTCCTCCTCCAGATCCTGGCATGCTATGGGCATTTGCCCATTGTGAGAACTCAGTCAATTACAGCATATTCAATAATTATGTAAACACGATCTGTTTCCTCTGCAATGGCGCGCCCAGTTGCAGGAGGGCATCTGACCCAGGAGGCAGCCTTATTAGCAGGGCAAGGCGGGCATGGCGAGCTGCTCCCTTTGAAGCGGTGTTTTCCAACCTTGGCAGCTTTAAGAGGAGTGGACTTCAACTCCCAGAATTCCCCAGCCGGCACGCTGGAGGTTGAAGTCCACCCCTCTTAAAGTTGCCAGGGTTGGAAAACACTGCTTTAAAACTTTTCTTAGGGAAGTGGAGAAAAAGCCCTGGTCCCTTCTATAGACTCCACCGAGTTTGTGCCCCGCAAGGGCAGCCGGTGCCCGAGCTGGCGCTTTCACGCATCTGCAGATTCACACGCAAGTTTGCACGCCTCCTCCCGCCGCAGCCCACACCGGCCCTGGAGATCTCCGGGTTTGCCCCCCGTAAAGCCGCCCCCCAATTCTCGGGCTTCGCAAAGGAGGGCGACCCCCAGCCTTTCCCCCCCCCCCCCGGAATCTTCCGGGCTCCGCTTGCATTCTCTGCCCAACCTGATGCCTTCGCTCTGCCACACGCGGGTGAGCGTCTCTTGCGGCTGCCGCGACCCATCGGGAGTTGGGGCCGCGGGGCTGCCGGCCGAAGCGGCTCGGCTGCCCGGGACGAGCCGCGCCAGCTGCGCCCTGCAAAGCCTCCAGCGGGCGGCTGCTGCGGCCATGGCTCCTTGCAGCGGGGACGGGAGAGCGGCTCTGGGGGGGCCCCTGCCGGCCGGCCGCGGAACGGCGCGTGGGAGAACGGCGGCGCTGCCGCGGGGCTCGCTCGTTCCTGGGTCGGCCTGCGGGGAGGAGCCCGTCCGGCCAGGCAGGGTGGCTGCGCGTGTCGTGTGAGCCCAGCCAGAGATGCAGGCTCCTGAGCAAACGTGCAGGGGGGCAGCCCCCGCGTGGAAGAATGCCGTGCGTTTTCACAGACAGAGGGTGGATTCCCACGACTGCCCAGATCCAGAGCTAGGATACGTGGGCTACGGAAATTAGAATGTCGTTCTCTTTCCAGCCATCTGGATGCTTGCTGCCCAAATATAATAACCTCAACGAAGCCCAAAGTACTTTACAGGTCAGTGTGATGTCTGAGCCGAGCCATTGGACTCAGTTCTGAGTGGGTAGGTTTATGGCTCCATTTCCACGTCCCCAGGCAGAGGGGTCTGCAAAAAGGGGGTTCAAAAGAGTCCAGATGACAGCCAGGACAATGTGGCTGGGCTTCAGCTGCACGGCTGGCCACCATCTTGGCTCCTGGGGGACGCCTTGATTCCAGAGGTCCCCAACCTGAACCCTCCAGATATGGGTGAATGCCCCGGTCAGAGATCATCCACAACATCTGGAGAACATCAGCTTGTGGACTGGCAGCTTCATCGACATACAATTGACGTACAGGCTGGCTAGGGAATTCTGGGAGTTGAACTCCACACATCTCCAAGTTGCCAGGGTTGAGAAACACTGCTCCAGTCTCTCCCTTAGGGCTGGGCTGGATTTCTGCAACATACACGGAACTAGGTTAAAAGGAGATTGGGTCATTCAGCCATCAGCTGGCGCGGTGAACTGGCCATCATTGAAGCCCCAGTGGTTGCATTTCTGTGACAAACCTTAATGCTTACTGAATTAGCCTGTTTATTGGGTTTACACACTGAGTCACTGACAGCACCTTCCAACAGTGTTTAAGGTAGTGTTGCAACCCAGGGATATCTGCAGGAGGGGCCAAAAGAGAGTCCAGATGGCAGGCACAGCTAGGCAACCGAAACCCTGCCCCCTTTCACATGTGCCATAAAGGCAGGGCTTTGATCATGGCATCACCTTGACTTTTTTGACCTCCCTGGCTACCATCTCTCTCTGAGCTGGACTGTGGGGAAAAGTGGCCTGTGGTGGAGAACCAGAGGGAAGGCTTAACTTGGGGGTCACAAATGGAAGGGAAAGAGTTGCAGAACGTACTAGGCCACCTTTCCACCCCTTCCTTACCTCTGAAGGGAGGAATTGGCTGGAAGAGGCACTCTAGCCATGTTTGAAAACAAAGAGGGTGTCCAGAAACTCGACAGTTGTTGCCATCCAACAACAGGGGTGTTTCGAGCAGGAGACTGATCAATCTTTAGTAGGATTGGCTTCGGGTCTCCCTATTCCTGTTCCTAGACTGTGAGTCCGGGATAATCTGAAAAACCAGTTTAAGTCTCACGTGAAGCCCCATCCTTGATGATTGCTACATGGACCCATCGGTGTAATTATCTTGGCAACAACAGGGTTTGCCTTTGCCTTCTTCTGGAATCTGCTTTCAGCTTCCCCAGAGAGAGTGCCAAAGATTTTGGCCGGAGGGCTGTTGTTTCCTTTCGGTTATACAAGCTCAGCTTCCACTGACTCACGGATCCGTCGAGGTCAGAGGAGTTTCTGTTTCCCTCCTGTTTCGCTCCCTGTTATGTTCTAACGTGAATGTCCAAAGCAATTTCATAGCAATGGCAAAGAAGCAAGACTTTACTCCAGGGTTTCTCAACCTTGGCAGCTTTCAGAGGGGTGGACTTCCTCCCAGAATTCCCCAGCCAGCAAGGCTGGCTGGGGAATTCTGGGAGTTGAAGTCCACCCCTCTGAAAGCTGCCAAGGTTGAGAAACACTGTTTTACTCGGTGTGGATTCCTTCCCCATGGGGCAGGAGGGACCCATTTCTACTCTGGAAAATGCTCCCCCCACCCTACTGCCCTTCTGCAATCTCATTGCGAGTCACCCCAAATTCTAGCTGCTTTGAAACCTTTAGCCCAATGCTGCTTGGTGGGGAATTCTGGGCGTTGAAATCCACACATTTTAAAGTCATCAGGGTTGAGAAACACTGCTTTAGCCCCACTAGACCTCTGTCCTGCATTCACACATGCATCACCCAACCCCTGTGAGAGAGGCTGGCTTCCCACAATGCCCCCCGTCTTCCAGGTTGCAAACTGCAGCAGTTTGGGGGATGCAGGAGTTTAGCAGGCCGAATTGCCTGTCTCCAGGGCCGCCCTATAGCTCTGCTCCTTGTCTTGATTGTTCTCTGGTGAGCTGATGTTACTTTTAGGTACTTGGGAAGAAACCTTTTTATGATTCGATTTTTGGGTGTAAGGAAGGTTGGCCCTTCCTGCCAGGTCTTTAGTTATTTAATTTTGGGCTAGGCTGGAGGGCTCTTGATTCTTTCTGTTACCTCTTCATCTTTTCAGTTGAGCCCATTCTTACTGTAATTTAGCCATCTGCCTTGATTGCTGTTAAGATAAACAATGGTAGGGTGGGACAAATGGGAAGCTTTGACTTCCTGCTGACATGGGGGGGGGGGGGAGAATTTGATTTCCTTCTCACACTACAGGAAAATCTGAAAAGCCTGGTGAATCTGCCCTGTGCTTCTTGGGGGTTCTGTTTCTTCAGTATTCCCCACATTTTGCAAAATGAGCATACCGGTTTTGGCCAACCTTCCTGGGTTGTTGTAAGGACAGGGAGTGAAGAATTGGCTGGGTCTGTGATCTGTCTTAAGGCCTTGTCTGCATCCAAAGTTGCGTTTGCTCTCTGTGAACCCACTAATGTGCTCATTGATGGTTGAGTGTATCATGCAAAATCATGATTTTTAGTGGGCTAAATAAGGAGATCATGATTATATTAATCTTTGCCCCAGGCTTTCGCACCCCCGTCTTTCCCAAAAATAACTTTCAAGCAAGGTTTCAAAACACCAGCCCTTGTTTAACATTAACTAGAACTGATTATTTCCCTGCTTGCTTTTCCAATGACTGTGTAGGATATTTTTTTTATTATTTTAGATGCTCTGATAGGGCTGATTCTTAAAGTGAGGCATCGGTTTAGATCAGTGGTTTTTCAAACTCGGCAACTTTAAGACGGGTGGACTTCAACTCCCAGAATTCCTGGCTGAGGAATTCTGGGAGTTGGAGCCCACCCATCTTAAAGTTTGCTGAGGTTGAGAAACACCGCCCTAAGCAATCGCCTGCAGCCGCTCGCGCAGGAGGCGGAGCTTCGCCTCGCTTTCGACTCAAGATGGCGGCGCTGCTGAGAAAGCCGTATCGCGAAGCCGGAGCGGTTTCGACACGCCAGCGCGCCCTTGCCGGCCGCCGTAGCCTCCTTGAAATGCAAAATGGCGCCCAGCTTGGGAACGCCCTCGACGCTGCCAGGCGGCGGCGTGCGGCCGGGAGCCGAGGCTTTTCCTGGCCCGAGCCCGGCGGGCGGGGGAGCGTTGTCATGGCAGCGAGGAGTAGGTGTCACACCGGGCCACTTCCTGGTTGGAGGCCAAGGTCCCGGGCGCTGAGCTGGGAAAAGCGCCGCGGGGCGGCGGCGGACGGAGGCGCGGGAAGGAGTTGAAGGCCGAGGAGGCGAGGTGAGGACCGGGAAGCTGAGGGAGCCCCGAGGAGCCGTTACCCCCCCATGCTTTGGATCCGGCCAGTGGGGAGGGGGGCGGAGGAGGAGGAAGGGTGGACCGTTCCATTCCGGGAAAGGGGGGTGCGCGCGAGGGGCTGCTTCCTCCCCGCGCCCCGGGAGGTGTGGCCAGCCCAGGACGGCGCGGGCTTTTCCGGGCCGAGGGCGGGGAAAGCGCCCCTTTATTCAGCATTGGGACCTTCCCTTCTAGGGAGGCGTGGGGCTGGGCTGAGGCTGCCCCTCTCGGGCCCTCCTCGTTTTGAGGAGGGGGAGGCGCTCCTGGAGACAAAGGGGAGGCGCCCCCGCCCCCATTCACGGTGGGTTTGGGGGAGGGCAGGGGTGATCGGGGCGGGGGGCCGGAGAGCAGCAGCAGCAGCAGCTTCGTGGGGAGAGGCTGCGCCTGCCTCGCAGGAAGGGTTGGCGGGGCAGAGCGGGTGAAAGGCGGCTTCCGAAGGGGGGCACCGGGGCCCTGCTGGTCTGGGACTGTCCTTCCTCCTGGGGGGGGGCGAAGGCTTCTTCAGGAGGAGGAGGAGGGGAAGAGCGTCAAAGTTGGGCAGGCAGGTGGCCCCCTCGACGAGTGGACGGGAGATGCCTTTGCTGCAGTGTCACACTGAGGGAGTCAGCTCGGCAAGGAAGCTGCTTTTGAGTAACACGCGTGGGGTCAGTAGTGCACATTAGTGTACCATTGAACAGTGAAGGTACCACCGTAAAGGCTCCTTCGAGTGCAGCTGGACTCCTTGTGAGTTCACAAAAGCCCATTTTGTTTTCCTGGCAAGCCTTCCTGGTCTCGCTTGTAGCCCTGGGATTGCTGGGTGGTGTCTCATCCCAAAACAACTCTACTCAAGTCATAGAATGTAAGTGTCGGAAGGGCTCTTGGAGACCATCTAGGGTGGTGTTTCTTAACCTCCTGCTGGCTGGGGGATTCTGGGAGTTGAATGCCAGACTTTTTAAGGCGGCTAAGGTTGAGAAACACTGAACTAGTGTCATCCCCTGCCCGTTGCGGGTTTCTACCGCTATGTCTTTTTCAAAACTCAGCCTGAAGATTCCTAGGAGTTGCCACCTGCTATGTGAATAGAAATTGTAGTAATTTGGCCACCAAGACCTGATGTTCTTCATTTTTTCCCTCTGAAGCTCATGACTTGGCAACTAGGAGATGCAGTTTGTCCTGTAACTCTTTGATATGTAAATACATTGAAACTGTGAATTGGGAAGAGGGAGCGTCTTTCGAAATGTTTGGTATGTTGTTTCACCTGTGAGATGTTTAGGAATGTCTACTGAATGGTAGTGAGTGTATTGCGTTTGTTGGAACTTGAAACATTTCTTGCATTGATTATGATGGAAACTTGATCTGGATAGCTTTCTATGTTCTGTTCAGTTCAGTTCAGTTCTGTTTTTTTTTTTTTTTGGTTTGCTTGTTTTCTTTCCAGAGGGCTGCTCTTTATTTATTTATTTTATAAGCTGCTTCAATCCTCCATACATTTCTATGGGATGTATGACGTGTTAAAATAAATAGAAAACAAGCGCTAAGACTAGTTAGTGGAGCCCAATATGCATGTTCTACTCTGCATGGTAAAACAGTGTTGTGAGGAGGTTTGGTCGTTTATTTTTTTTTAAAAAACAATCTGTGTTGCCTTATGGCTTTTATATTATATTATTTTATCCACATATTTTGTTAGCTGCCCAGAGTTCCTTGGTTAAGGTGGACAGCGGTGTAAATTCAATAAATAAATAAAGCATTAGTTAACAACCAAAAGCTATATTCCTGTATGGGGGGGAGGAAATATCAGAACCAAGGAATAAAATCCCACTATGAGTGCAGATTTGCAGAGTCTCCAGCCTCAGGACCTGCAGAAGGAGCTATGTTTTAAGGACTTTCCTAAATTTCCTAATTATGACAGGGTTAGGGATGTGCAGATTTTGGAGGGGACATTCTCCCACAGAGGAGGTGTGGCCATAGAAAGGCCATATCTGGGTTTTAGCTCTTAATAGGACCTGCACGCGTAACTGGAGAGAGGTGGTCCCACTGATAAACCAGTTGGCTATTTCAAATTTGGACATACGATCTCATTTGTCTCTCATTTTACAGATTTATCTTCAGATTGATGATAGTCATAATGTGTGTAGGTACGTACACACACACACGTGTGTGTGTGTGTGTATATATATATATATAAATAAATAAATAAAGGCTGGCTGGCTGTAGTGCAAATTAGAATCAATTTAAATGAGGACAGGTGTTCCTGCTCAGGAAAAATGCATTGTCTGCGATTTTCTTACTGTTTTATGTTTGGCTGGAACGGTATTTATGCATGTTGTTATTTTTTCAACATGCAGAGAATCTATCGTTAGCTGCAGAATCTATTTATGGCTTTCTAATGGCCAGTGAACTATACATAGGAGTAATCTATATTTAGAAATGAAGGAGGCTTGTTTCCTAGACATTTGAACTATTAATAATAATGACAATGATTTAGTAAAACCAAGATAGTCTGTGTTTCTGAGAATACTTGGATGAATGTTGCCTGGGAAATGTGTCGGAGAAGTGGTGGAAGTAGGATTTAAGGATTTTACTTTACTCTTTACTTTAGGCCCCACTATGTGAAAAGCAGATGCACATTATACAGATTTCACTTATTTTCTTAGGGATTTTACACTGGTTATAGAATCCAGAGTTTTTTTTGGCAAAAGCTGACTTGTTTTGCCCTCTGGATATGTTGGGACTATATCTCCCAGAATCCCAGCCACTATGGCCATTGCTGATGTGAATGGTAATTTTTGTAGCTGTGAATCACAGCTGTCTTTATATTTATTTACTGGGCTTATATGGCACTCCAATTATAATTGGTGCTGAGATGCATTCATACCCAAAACAATAATTGGATTAAAAACAAAATACACAAGAAATCTCTGTCTCTCAAAATATCCCAGGCGCTTATAACAACTAGTCACATATAATGTTCTCCCTTGCAGGAAAGATCATCTCAGATCCAAAGACATGCTGGAAAAGCTGAGTCTTGATTGCTTTTGGAAAATTCAGGAGGTTTAAAAAGCATACTGTACGCATCTTAGGAAGTTATACGGACCTATTGTACATACCCAGAAAAACCCTTACATTTTACTGGTTTAATAAAAGGCACAGTACTTCTGTGGAAGTTACTCCTTGCCAAGAGATATCACCTGTGCTAAACTAGCACTTGCTTTCATGCTGGGTGGAGTTGTAATTAGGATGGTATTTTTAATAAGTATACCTATAGTAGCCCAACTGTGCGGGAGAGCCAATTTTTAGCATCGTATAATTTAGTTAGGCCTCTTATGATGTTTATCACGTCTGTGTCAAAATTACAGCTCAAGAGTGACATCTTGGAGTAAATGCCAATGTAGGGTGCAGGTGTTATGCAGTGCCCCGCAGATTATCCAAAATCTCAGATTGTAAAAAAGCACCATCATTCTAATAGAAGACACGCCTGCTTTTAAAGCAGCAGTTACAGTTCCATAATGAATAGAAATGCCATGTGAGAATTAGTTTAAGCACTGAGCAGACATTTGTATAGAAGTCTTTTCTCCTTTTACCATGTTGAGCTAGAGATGGTACATGCCTCATTGTGCCCAAGAAATAGTTTGTTGTGTATGGGTGTCAGAAGTAAGGTTACGTTGGTCTGAACATTAGCCTCAATTTGAGGATCCCTTGGCAAAGTTTCCCATGGCGGACTTTTTTAAAACAGTGGAGTGCTTCCATGGTTTAGCTCAGTGTTTTTCAAAGTCGGCAGCTTTAAGACGGGTAGACTTCAACTCCCAGAATTCCCTGGCCAGCCATGCTGGCCAGGGAATTCTGGGAGTTGAAGTCCACCCGTCTTAAAGCTGCCGACTTTGAAAAAACACCGGATTAGCTGCTGTAGTTATTGTTGTGATCTGTGGTAGATGGCTATGCGCCTCTTCCTGTTTACATTACACACAGTGCCTTAGAATCATTAATTAAAATAGCAGTGTAGACTCAAGTCTTCAGCTGGCTAAAGAGGGACAGAGTCTTGTCAGTGGTAGCTCCTTAATTCCTGACTGTTGCCCAAGGATGCGGGGTGCTAACTCAAGCTTTGTTTTCTCCTACTTACAAGCATGTTGATTTGAAAAACTTAGTGGCCATTTGGGGTGGGAAAGTATTAGGCAAGTCTTACAATTCTGGAAAAGCTGCTGCTTTGGATGAATGTAGAAAGCAGTCTTTGATGGGTGGCATTCTTCTGCCGCACACATCTACAGCCCGTTGGTCATAATAGCCACCGTGCTTTGAACCTCAGCATTAAGAAATAACTATTCCTCTCTGTAGTTTTTCACTGAACATCCCACAGCAACATCTAGTCCGTTTCCTTAAAAAGCAAACTGAAACCACTGAAGCTTCAGGAGAAGAAATCAACATTGTCAGCATTTCTATTAAAGCAGCAGCAAGAAATATCTATGTTTTAAGCCGGTATATGTCAGAGCGCTATATAGTACTGCATCAGTAGGGTTGAACAGCCAACAATAAGTCAGCTAAATAATAAAAAGCATGCTGCTAATATCTATAAAGGCAAGTGGTAAATTTAAAGAATTTGTCCAAAGCACTGCAGAGTAAAAAGCAGAAACGTGAATGGAATAAAATGTGTTTACCTCTGCCAGAGTTTGCAGTACTGTACTTGCTTACCTGAAGCTTCCATTAGTGCAGGATTCCTCATTTAGAGAAATGGAGTCACGTGGAGACAGAATCAAGAGCAACATCCTGAATATTAATAATTAGTGTATGTAATGTGCCTGTACTTATAGTGGGGCAAAAAAGTATTTAGTCAGCCACCAATTGTGCAAGTTCTCCCACTTAAAAAGATGAGAGAGGCCTGTAATTTTCATCATAGGTATACCTCAACTATGAGAGACAAAATGGGGAAAAAAATCCAGAAAAATCACATTGTCTGATTTTTAAAGAATTTATTTGCAAATCATGGTGGAAAATAAGTATTTGATCAATATCAAAAATTCATCTCAATACAGTGGTACCTCGGGATACGAACTTAATCCGTTCCGTGACTCTGGTTGCAACTCGAGTTGGTCTCAAGTTGAGGTAAAGTTTCCCATAAGGTTCAATGTAAATACGGTTAATCCGTTCCGCCCTCCGAATTTGGTCGCAACCCGAGGCAAATTTCCCCATAGGGTTCAGTGTAAATCCGGTTAATCCGTTCTGCCCTCCGCCCGAATTTGGTCGCAACCCGAGGCAATTTTCTCTTCAGAGCCTTACTCCCGCCAAGCCTGCTCTGCATTTTCTTTAGAGCCATGCTAACATGCGCACCAAAAACCTTTGCAAAACACCGCAAAACACACCACAAGCCTCACCGAACGTCTCCTTGCTACCGCGACCTCGCCCACAGGAAGCCGCGACCGCGTGGCAGCAGGGAAAATGGCCGCGGATCTGGTTCGTAAGTGGAGGCGAGTTCGTATCCCGAGGTAAATTTTTCCTGCCGAAGCTGGTCATAACCCGAAATGTTCGCTAGTAGAGGCGTTTGTATCCCGAGGTACCACTGTACTTTGTTATATATCCTTTGTTGGCAATGACAGAGGTCAAACGTTTTCTGTAAGTCTTCACAAAGTTTTCACACACTGTTGCTGGTATTTTGGCCCATTCCTCCATGCAGATCTCCTCTAGAGCAGTGATGTTTTGGGGCTGTCGCTGGGCAACACGGACTTTCAACTCCCTCCAAAGGTTTTCCATGGGGTTGAGATCTGGAGACTGGCTAGGCCACTCCAGGACCTTGAAATGCTTCTTACGAAGCCACTCCTTCGTTGCCCGGGCGGTGTGTTTGGGATCATTGTCATGCTGAAAGACCCAGCCACGTTTCATCTTCAATGCCCTTGCTGATGGAAGGAGGTGTTCACTCAAAATCTCACGATACATGGCCCCATTCATTCTTTCCTTTACACGGATCAGTCGTCCTGGTCCCTTTGCAGAAAAACAGCCCCAAAGCATGATGTTTCCACCCCCATGCTTCACAGTAGGTATGGTGTTTTTTGGATGCAACTCAGCATTCTCTCTCCTCCAAACACGACGAGTTGAGTTTAGACCAAAACGTTCTACTTTGGTTTCATCTGACCATATGACATTCTCCCAATCCTCTTCTGGATCATCCAAATGCTCTCTAGCAAACTTCAGACACACCCAGACATGTACTGGCTTAAGCAGGGGGACACGTCTGGCACTGCAGAATTTGAGTCCCTGGCAGCATAGTGTGTTACTGATGGTCCCAGCTCTCTGCAGGTCATTCACTAGGTCCCCCCGTGTGGTTCTGGGATTTTTGCTCACCGTTCTTGGGATCATTTTGACCCCACAGGGTGAGATCTTGCGTGGAGCCCCAGATCGAGGGAGATTATCAGTGGTCTTGTATGTCTTCCATTTTCTAATTATTGCTCCCACAGTTGATTTCTTCACACCAAGCTGCTTGCCTATTGCAGATTCAGTCTTCCCAGCCTGGTGCAAGTCTACAATTTTGTTTCTGGTGTCCTTCGATAGCTCTTTGGTCTTGGCCATAGTGGAGTTTGGAGTGTGACTGTTTGAGGTTGTGGACAGGTGTCTTTTATACTGATAACAAGGTCAAACAGGTGCCACTACTACAGGTAACAAGTGGAGGACAGAGGAGCCTCTTAAAGAAGTAGTTACAGGTCTGTGAGAGCCAGACATCTTGCTTGTTTGTAGGTGACCAAATACTTATTTTCCACCATGATTTGCAAATAAATTCTTTAAAAATCAGACAATGTGATTTTCTGGATTTTTTTCCCCATTTTGTCTCTCATAGTTGAGGTATACCTATGATGAAAATTACAGGCCTCTCATATCTTTTTAAGTGGGAGAACATGCACAATTGGTGGCTGACTAAATACTTTTTTGCCCCACTGTATATGGATGAAAGCATATTAAAGATATTCCATTAACTGCTGTTATCTAGTCAGTTAATCACACATGTTTGTCTAGGGCCAAGAGAATGTAGAGGTATTTACTAGAAACACAGAAAAGGTTGATCAGTTTGCAGATCTGAAATTAGGCAATGGAGGGGGGGGGGAGGAACAATTTTCTTCTATGGTAATTTCTAGCAACATCAATCTTTTGTTCATTCACTATAGCAGAGCTTTCATGGATCACAGTCCATTTCAGTTGTTACAGACTGTGATCTATACAATTTTTGCAAAAGAAATGTGTTAGTTGATAAGTTGACATAAGACTATTAATATAAAATACAATTTATGATAATTGGCTATGTTTATATGATATAGTTGTAGTTGCACTTAAAAATCACCTTTCTGCTACCACTTAATATTGTTTTAGCTTACCAAATAAATAACAATATTCCAGAAAACATCACCACAACAAAACACCTTAGCTCCTTCTTAGCTTTCTTTTCAATTACATAGAAGGACCTTAGTTGAGGTTTCCTGCGTAGTAGTAGGAGTAGACTAGTGTTTGGTGGACAAGAACCACACTTAGCATTTTTAGGAGAGTTGAGAGCTGCAAGTTGGTTGGGGCTGCATCACACATTTGGTGTATAAGGGGAGTTTGTTTTGTTTTGGATGGGGGGGTGTTTCTGTTCTGTGATTTGCCTGTCTTAAGGCTTATGCTACAGTTTTTGTGCGTTTCCTACTACTATTATTTGTGGACCACTATATTTGGAGCTCACCTTAAATGTCCCCTTATGACGCACACGTGCATGCCCATTACTTCCTCCTCAGGTCCCTCATCATCTGGGACAGCTTTAGCATACTTGGGTTACCAGCAAAAAGAACTACAGACGTTATCATAGTGATGAGTTAATTGGTTTTTGTTACATCTCTAAAGGTGGATTCCTTTCCTTGCTTTTGAGTTCTGGAAAAAAAAGAAAGATGGATTAATGATCCCTGGCATCTTGCAACTCGAGGATAATTTTACCCTGATGAAATGTTTCCTTAAATTTGGTGGGCTTATAGGTGAATAGATAAAATGTATTTGAGGGTTACCTGTTGGCAACTCTTAGCTAAAGTTATTTTCTAATCCTTGTTTTTCCAAGTAGTGTTGTCTTTGAATTTCCCCTGTTCCTATTATAGTAGCAGTTTACTTTACTAATTTTTGCAGTTGATGAACTGGCAGCCTTCTGTTGAAAAATCTGGTGGCTTTCCAGCTTTTTTTCATGGATTTGTTTTGGATCTGCAAATGTTAAGTCACATTTTAAGGAAGTTGGATAATTATGTTGTAAGAAATCAAAGAGGAGAGATTTGGCATATAATTAGCTGGCTAGATTTAGACAGATGGTGAAGTTGTGTCAGTGTATAGAAGTTCCCACTGGGTATTTCTTTCTTATACAAGGGAGTTTCCAAGTGGAACAAACTGGCTTTATTGATTTGGGGCAATGAACTGAATGAGAAACCTTTCAGAGATTCAGAGAGTATTTTCCAGGAGAGCGAAGGTAGGATGGAGCCCAAATAAATCAAGACAGGTCTATGACAAAGACCAGGAACATTTCTTTTTGTTTAAACCAGTGACTGGTTTTTAAATGTGATAATAGTAATAGCAGCAGCAGCATTAAACCTGGCCTGAAAAATTGCATGGGTATCAGGCCTGGCATTTTCAGAAAGGCCTTCTCTGCAGATTTTAATGGCTCTATAGTAGAGGTGGGCTTTGAAAGCGGGGCCATAATCATTGCACTTCTTCCACATCAAGCCAAAAAGACAGGCTGCATTGCTTAGCTTCAGTGCAAACATTTGGTTAATGAATTTAACTCTTTTTCTGACCAAGAGAAGCAAATAAAACTGCATCTGAGATCTCCCCCCACCCCATTTTTTAATTGGTTTGGTTGAAAACACATGTTTGGCTCCAAGAAAGTTGGATTGGATTATTAACAACTGATCAGAAAATAATCATATCTTTCTTAAGTGGCATATTCTTATTAGGACTTGCCTCTTGCTTTTAAGAGCTGGTATGTATACTTTCACTAGGAGTATTCTCCAAGCTGTTTTTAGGCCGCCTTTTGTGTATGGGAAGAAGGGGTATAGACCTGTAGCCAAAAAACTGTTCTGGCAGTGGGGCTAAATGTATACAAGGTGGGGACTGTAAATAGCATCATACAGCATCGACCTTCGTATCAAGAAATAGTTAATATTTCTTCATTTTAACAAAGGTAAATATATGTATATAGCCAGGGGCCCTGGCCTTCGGCTGCTGCTGCTTAATGCCAGGTCAGTTAACAACAAGGCCCCCCTCTTATGTGACTTGATCACCAAGGAGGGGGCAGACCTGGCATGCATTACTGAGACCTGGCTGGGGCCCGAGGAGGGAGTACCCCTCTCAGAAATGTGCCCAGCTGGGTTCTCGGTCTGGCACCAGCCGAGAAACTAGGGCAGGGGAGGAGGGGTGGGTATTGTGATCCGGGAATCTCTAGTGGCCTTCAGGGGCATTGCTCCACAAGTTTCTGGCTGTGAGACACTGTTTATTAGATTGGGCGCCTGCGAACAGTTGGGAGTTCTGCTATTGCACCAGGCTCCCTGCTGCATGGCAGCCTCCCTGCCTGAGCTGCTGGAGGCCATCTCGGGGCTGGTGGTTCTGGGAGACTTCAACCTTCCGTCCCTGGGGCGATCTTTGGAGGTGGCTTGGGAGTTCATGGCTACCATGGCAACCATGGGCCTGTCTCAAATTGTGCGGGACCCAACCCGGGATAGTGGCCACATGCCAGATTTGGTTTTCTTGTCGGAGCAATGGCAAAGTGATTTGAGGGGAGATCTACAGCTTTCCCCGTTGTCATGGTCAGATCACGTCTTGGTGACCCTGAGTTTCTCCTATACCACCCCCCTCTGCAGGGAGGCCGGACCCATGCGATTGGTCTGTCCCCGGCGCCTGATGGACCCATCAGAGTTTCAGAAGGAGCTGGGGGATATTCCCACAGATCTGCTGCACGGTCCAGCAGAGGCCTTGGCTGCTGCCTGGAATAGGGAAGCAGCCGGGGCCTTGGACAGGATCGGGCCTATGCGACCTCTCTTGCCACATCGGCCTCGACACTCCCCATAGTTCACGGAGGAGTTGAGGGTGCTGAAGAGGGTTAAGAGACGTCTAGAGCGCCGCTGGAGGAAAACAAAGACTGAATCCGACTGAACATAGGTTGGAGCCGCTATCAAGGCCTACATTGTAGCGATAAGAGCGGCGAAGCGCCAATACTTCTCTGCTCTTATCATGTCCGCAGAATGCCTCCCAGCAGCCCTGTTTAGGATCACTAGGTCCCTCCTTGGTAAGGGGGATGCGGGGGTTCATTTGCAGGGCCGTGCAGAGGAATTTTCAGAGCATCTGCAGGACAAAGTCGCTCGGATTCGTTCCAAGTTAGACTCCGAGCATGGGGCAGGGTCTGGGGAGACACCAAGGGACTCTTCTTACCAGTTATCTGGGAACGGTTTGATCCTGTTGCTCCTGAGGAAGTGGACAGAATCCTGGGGACTGTGAAGGCCACCACTTGCCATCTTGACCCATGCCCCTCCTGGCTGGTGAAAGCAGCTCTGGAGGTGACATGTGGTTGGATCCAGGCGATGGTTACTACATCCTTGCAGGAGGGAGTGTTTCCAGCTGCTTTTAAGGAGGCATTGGTGCACCCCCTCCTCAAGAAACCCTCCCTGGATCCTACTGTGCTGGACAATTTTCGTCCAGTGTCCCACCTCCCCTTTTTGGGGAAGGTAGTTGAGAAAGTGGTGGCATCACAGCTCCAAAGGGTTCTGGAGGAAACGGATTATCTGGATCCCTTCCAGTCAGGTTTCAGGCCTGGATATGGAACAGAAACGGCATTGGTCGCACTTATGGATGACCTCTGGCGAGAACGGGATGGTGGAAGTGCGACCATCCTTGCTCTCCTTGATCTCTCAGCGGCTTTTGATACCGTCGACCACGGTATCCTGTTGGGACGGCTCAGGAAATTGGGGGTGGGTGGCACGGTTTTGTGCTGATTCGCCTCCTTTCTCCGGGGCCGATCCCAGTCGGTGGTGATAGGGAGCGAGAGGTCCCATCCTCGGCCCCTCCTTTGTGGGGTGCCGCAGGGTTCGGTTCTCTCTCCGCTCCTTTTCAACATCTACATGAAACCACTGGGCGAGATCATCCGTCATCATGGGGTGAGGTATTCGAAGGGCATCCCGATCCAGGAAAGGGCATAACTGATGCACAACCCGAAGTTGTGCAAAGGCCCTCCTGGCTACGGTTGCCACCTGCTCTTCAAGCAGGAGCCGTGAGTCTAGGAGGACCCCCAGATTATGCACTGGGTCTGTCTGGGGCAGTGCCACCCCATCCAGTACCAAAGATAACCAAATCCCGGATACAGAGGAGCCATTAACCCACAGCCACTCCGTCTTACCAAGGTTCAGTTGAAGCCTGTTGCTCCCCATCCAGACCCTTACAGCCTCCAGGCACCGCGAAAGGGTGGCCACAGCATCACTTACTTCACCAGGGATGGAGATGTATAGCTGCATGCAGACAGACCCAGTGCATAATCTGGGGGTCCTCCTAGACTCACGGCTCCTGCTTGAAGAGCAGGTGGCAACCGTAGCCAGGAGGGCCTTTGCACAACTTCGGGTTGTGCATCAGTTATGCCCTTTCCTGGATCGGGATGCCCTTCGAACAGTCACTCATGCCCTTGTTATCTCCCAGATAGACTACTGCAATGTGCTCTACATGGGGCTACCCTTGAAGAGTATCCAGAAGCTACAGCTGGTCCAGAATGCAGCCCCGCGGGCTATTGTTGGTGCCCCAAGGAGGGCCCATATAACGCCTCTGCTCCGCGAGCTGCATTGGGTGCCAGTTTGCTTCCGGGTCCAATTCAAGGTGTTGGTTATCACCTTTAAAGCCCTACATGGCATGGGACCAGGTTATCTAAGGGACCGCCTCTCCCCTATGACTTCAACCCGTCCCACCAGATCGCACAGAGGGGGCATGCTTTGGACCCCCTCAGTGAAAGAACTTTGACTGGTGGGGTCCAGAGGGCGGGCGTTCTCTGCAGTAGCCCCTGCTCTTTGGAACATCCTGCTCCCAGAGGTGCGATTAGCCCCCACACTCCTGGCCTTCCGTAAGGTTTTGAAGACCTGGTTCTGCCACCTGGCCTGGGGTGGGGTGAAAATACCTCAAGCATGTGGATGGCTAGCCCCATAGAGGCCTTGGCCTTCAGCCTCAGGTTTTCATCCCCTTGGTCTCTCCTCCTTCTTTTTAGTTATGTTTTAATTTATGGTTTTATGTGTTTATATATTTTATGTTCTGATGTTATTGTGAATTGCCCAGAGTTTCCCCATTGGGGGGAGATGGGCGGCTGAAAAATTCAATAAATAAATAAATAAATATCAAGGAATTGTCTACATGTGAGCCAGAATAGAGGAAAATATGAGCTGATTCGCTTCTTAGCCAAAGCTAAAGGAGGTTCTAAAGAAGGCATGTAAAGTACACTTTGATCCCAGAGAGATTAAAACAAAATATTCCATCATCTCTACAGAAGTCCATCTCTGTTGAATTCTTCCTCCCATTCTGGCTACTTCTTCTAAGAGCTACTATTTTATTTTAAGGATTGGTACCTAAGTTGGGTTGTTTTCTGTTCTCATTCCTACCTCCTTTTGTATTTTTCTAGTCAGTACTGGCAGGCTTATATTTATCTTTTATTAGTTCTTTGTGAGCTGTTCTGGGAGTTACTTTGAACAGGGTGAAATGCTTCAGATGAACCACTGCTGGAGCAAAGGATCTTGAATCAGTTCCCTTGCTAGATGAGGACATCATAAATAAAAGTGGGGGAAGGGGAGTGACACTTTTATTGAAATGAATGTGAGAATCTTTATTTTTTTTATGTACTTTAGATTTTTTCAGCTACTTTTCAGATGACCGCAAAGCAGTTTACATAAAATCTTGGTAAATTATAATGAGTTATTTCCTCTCACTGACAGCTTCCTTCTGAAATGATTACCAGTTCCCTTGCATATCCCGTTCTGTCCATGATTCTCAGAAATAGCTGCTGGGCAATCTTGCATCAGTTGACTGCTATGGGATCATAAGGTTTCTCCAATACTTGGTGTCAGATCTTTCCTCTGACTTCAAATAGCTGTTATCTTCCTCTAAGCCAGTGTTTCTCAGCCTTGGGCACTTTAAGATGGGTGGACCTCAACTCCCAGAATTCCCCAGCCAGCATGGCTGCCTGGGGACTTCTGGGAGTTGAAGTCCACCCATCTTAAAGTGCCCAAGGTTGAGAAACACTGCTCTAAGCAAAGAGGAAAGGAGAAGGGTTAAGATTGCAACATTCTTTAGCTCAGCCCAGATACCATAACTTTTGGTCTGTGTTGTTGGTCTTAAAACTGTGAAAGGTTTTTGTTGCAGAGTTGACCCCTCTTTCACAAAGGTTGGCACTAGATACATTGCAGCTTGTGAATCTAATACAGGCAGTCCCCGGGTTAAGAATGCCCAGGTTACAGACGACCCATAGTTAAGAATGGAATGTATTGTAGCAAAATTTGAGTTAAATACACAATGATTGAAGTTAAATACCCAATGGTTCAAGTTAATTACACAATACTACTTATACAATATTATACAATAATACTGTTCCGGCTTACATACAAATTAAACTTAAGGATAGACCTTAGGAACGGAACTCGTTCTTAAACAGGGGACCAGCTGTAAACAGGCTTGTTTGGGTCCAGACTTAAGATTGATTTGCTGCCTTCTGTCTATATCCTCTTTCAGGATAAAAATAGAGGCTGAAAAATTAAGAGAGGGTCTGAAATTGCATTATGTCCCAGGAAAAATGTGAGAATGCTGAACAGTTATTTGTCAAGATTATACTTAAGGTCGCATTTACTGTTGGGATTTCTCCATTCCTTCAAAACAGAAACGCTCTAAAAGTCATTTCTGTTGTTAGTATATTAGGACTGCATAATAATATTCATTAGTGAAGGATTGATTAAGCTTAAGAACTAGCTGTCTCGATCCAGCAATTTCTTGAGAGTATGATACAACAGTTAATTTTTTTGCTAAAAGAATTTCATTTAATGTCATTGGGTGGATTCAGTCTTGAAGTAATACTATTCTCATTGTTTTTGTTTCCCTTTGGTTAGGACATGTATACCTCCGAGAGATCTTCTTGGACAAGCTGCCTTAATTTTATATCTGTCTGGAACTATATGCAAAGAGGCAACCAGTCATGAGTGAGTAAAAATGTTCCAAGAAAATCTTCAAGGTCCAGTGTTCAAAATGAAATGAAGTTCTTAGCTGTTAAAAGCTAATGTTGTGACAGAGAAATCTGTAAACAGAAGAATCTGTACTCACTTTGGGGAATTGATGATTCCTACCTACCCCCCATTTACATGAATGGGTTATAATCTATCAAGTGATTGGGGAATTTGTGAAACTGTAATAAGTATATTTTTGAGAACTGAACTGGGAATATCTAACATTGCATGAATGGCTGTCTGGGCATACAGTGGGAATTTCATAACGTTCCTACAGCCTCCTGACATGAGATCCCCAACTCTCTAAGGCAGAAAAACAGTGTAGTGTAGTGGTTAAGGCAGTGTTTCTCAACCTTGGCAACTTTAAGATGTGTGGACTTCAATCCCAGAATTCCCCAGCTAGCCAGCATGCTGGGAGTTGAAGTCCATACATCTTAAATTTGCCAAGGTTGAGAAACACTGGGTTAAGGTGTTGGACTAGGACTGGAGGACCCAGATTCAAATCTACCCAAAGCTGTAGAAGTCTTTGGGCCAATCATTCTCAGCCTTACTACCTCACAGGATTATTATTGTAGGGAAAAATTGGAAGAGGGAATAGTTTGAAATCCTGGAGGAAAAGTAGAATATAAATTTAAAAAATAAATAAAAAATTAAGATTTTGAATTTTCCCTGTCTCTGTTTTACTGATAGATGAAGCTTCAACACTGGAGGAATTTAATTAGATTTTACTGCAACAATAGACTCACCTTATCAGTAGTAGTGTCCTGACTTTAGATAAACCAAAAGTAGCAATTAAAAATAAAAAATAAAAAAAAACCCAAAATTTTAATTTTTCAGGCCATTTTTTAATTTAAATTGGGTTTTGAAAGCCTTCCTATTTTTTTTCCCTAAAAAGTGAATTTTGTTCAGAGATATAATTACAAACACCTCTCTTCTACTTGTTAATATGGAGGTCAGAGATAGAATAACAGACCTGATAACTTTTAATTCTTAGCTGCCCCGACTCATATATATGACATGGGTGGCCATATAAATTTATTAAATAAATAAATAACTACATGTTAGTGAGAGAAATAAATAGATGAAGTTATTAATACAGCGTGGGGTAGTAATTCTGCCAGAATGTTGTGGCAAAAATAGCTTCCAGATATCCACAATACTTAATTGAATTGGGACAACTTGAATGCCTAAAGACTTCACAAATATACAACTGCTTCCTTGGAACTAATATCATCATCCTGTTATTCTTTCTAAATAAAAATTGACTAAAATTGCTTTAATTTGTATATACTTTTAAAAAGAAAAACCTTCTATCTGTTGTGAGAACTGAAAAATCCCTCAGGTCGTATCAAGCAATAAGAATATACTTTTACTAGAAATGGTTCTAGAATCTTCTGGGAGATCCTTCCCACTTTGGAAAACCCTGCAGTGGAGGTGAGCTTAGCATCCACCCTCTATGCTGAGGACTCTCTTTCCCAACTAGGCGCCCCCCGCCCGGGTTTGGATTTTGTTTTTTCAACCTTAATCCAAACAAGGCTGTACCTGGCTCACAAACATTAACATAAAACGATGGTGAAAACACTAGCAAGAGAAGACAGCAATGTCTCATGGAGCAGCTCACAACAGATATCCAGGTCATAAGTCACGATGAAGATGCTGTTGGATTAGGCTTTTGACAAGGGGTATTATGTCACAGATATAAATATCTCTTGAATTTGCATGACCTGGTCTGTTAATTTGTGTCAGTATCAGACTGAAATTTTCTCTTTCTAACATAAGGGTCATTTCAAAATTATGTTCACTGAAGATGACTGGTTGGAAGGGTCTGTTCTGCAGCTTTTTGGTTACTAGGAAAGGGAATTTTGTGGGAATAAGATGCAGGATAGAGTCAACCTATGTGACTTTCATGTGATGTAGGAAGGAATGATGGCTGATATAGCCGCTTTCCGATTGCTGACTGCATATCAGAAATAATGCTTAATGTTGCGCTGAAATGGAATTTTCATGTTTACCTTAGCCAGTTTGCATGCACTCCTAACAGTTACCATCATGGGATCATTTCTCTTGTCAGTGTTTATTCCTTGCTTCCAGCCTGTAAACATGTACCTCTTGATGTTCAAGATGGAAGGGTCCAAGCGATGGCTGTTCAGCTGACATGGTTCCTATGCCTGTTTCTTTCTCTAATTGGCACTCTAGCCAAAGAGGGTCTCCGTTACTTCCTTTCATAAATGCTATTCTTGAGGGATAGAGATTACTTAAGAAGAAGCCAGTAATTTTTGGATTGTGTTTCAGTGATAAAAGGAGATGGGTAGATAAACTATGGTCTCTTTTGCTTACTGTCATCATAGAACAGGATGCATTGAATGACAGATGGCATTTACCATCCAAATGAAGCTGTAATAGTTTATGGCTTCTTTGCTGGTTGCTGCATAGAAAAGAGAGAAACAGTGCAGGCACAGGGCATCTCCTTTAGCAGAAAAAAAATGGGAAAAAGTTACAATGAGGTATTTTTCCCTTGTGTGCGCTGGAAGCCGTGAGCAGAATAGTCAAAGCTGGTCCACTTTTTCAATGTAGAATAAAATTTCACCCTTCCTTTATGTCTCCCCCCACCCCCCCAAATAATCAAGGATTTTGTAGGAACCTGGTAGGCATAGTTCCTTCATGGAAAGGTCAGCCATTAAGATACAGATTCAGATACAGAAAGACAGCCTCTAACAAATTATCTGCATTGTTCCTTGGGTGTTTTAATAATGTGCTGGGAATGACAATGAAAGTGTGAACTGAAAACATTTAGACAAAAGTTGAATAATGCAACAACAAATGTGTTTTGCCTTGCTATTGTCTGCAAATGCTCCTTTTAAGAGAACAATCCAAAGAATGCGGGTTAGAGTTTACAACAGGGTGGCCAATCATTGAGGGGCTGGGGCACAAGGGGAGTTTTAATAGCAGATGGTGCCCAGAAAACGGCTGCCTTGGGAGACTTGCTTGTCATGAAATGGCTGCCATGGTAGGCAGGGCCAGTCACAAAACACTCACTGACTAGAAGTTGAACAGGTTGTCCACGGTGTTCTTTCGCATCCTTTGTGGGGCCCAGGGGCATTGCTCCATGTAAATAGGATGCTGGTGACTGGGGCTTTGCATCAGGCCAGCTTATTATTTGCTCTTTGCATTAAAATTATTTTAAATGTTAGAATTTAAAGTTTAACATTTGAATCAGACTTTTAAACACCAAGAGAGCTATCTGGGCTCATACTGGTATCTGTTGGTACCAGGACTTTAATTGCTGAAAATGAGCAAATCTAATAAATTTATGTAGCCAATGAATACAATCATGCCTCAGAGGGTGATAGCCCCTATCTATGACTTCATGCTAAGCTTGAGCTTAGAAACTACGCAGTGCCAGGCCTGGTTAGTATTTGAATGGGAGAATACCATGAATCCCAGGGCTTTGGCCTGGGAAGTCAGAAAACATCCTGGAAAAAGAGAATGACAGCTACTTCATGCTGTTGTTAAGAAAACCACATGGATGTGTCTGTGCAGGTCAGAGGTGTGTATCCATAGCTTCCTACTCTGATCATCAGCTACAGGGAGAATGATGCTCCTTTGACTGTTTAGCCACAGAAAAAGTTTAGTTCCATCTTGAGCTGCTGCCTGGTGTCTGTGATTTGGTCTTTGATAGGTCTGTTATCCCTAGTCCCATATCAGTAGTGTCTTCAGGCTTTTCCAATATTTGTCTCCATGTAGAAGTACAAGGTTCAGCACCACCCCATAAGGTAATTGACAATGGCTATGGCCCTGTTGTATCCTACTAATGATCTTATAGGTATCTAGTTTATCCAGTTTTAATGACTGGAGCTGAAGGGAAATTACATTATTCCCAATTCAGACATAACAGAATGCTGTGATTGAGGGTTAGAGGTCCATCCTTTAGAAGAAACAGGTACCTCTTGGACAGAGAACTTATAGCTCCAATTCAGCTCAGAGTAGTACTCAATATGCTGGTTTCAACTTCATAAAGCCATACATATTCTGAGATCTCTGTCCCTGAAAAGTTGGCAATCTGTTTGGCACCAACTGAGATCTTTTTTGGAAGCCTTTTTTTTCTTTCCCTCATAAAGGCACATGAAACATGTATGTCTGAGGTGATTTCCTGATGGTGGGATTATCTTGCGTGCCACCTGTTGCTCTCCACTTTGTACAAATTGGCAAACTAACCAGGAAGCTGCAATTAAAGCTCTGTAACTTCGAAGCCAGGAAATTGCTGCGGGGCTTTCCAGCAGGCCAGCATGTGAAATCATATTCTCAAATTGGCTCTAAATCATGGCTTGTTTGAAAGCCATTATTCCCAATTTAGACCTAACAGGATGCTCTGTTTAAGAACTGGAGGTCCATTCTGTAGAAGAAGCAAGTACCTTTTGAACAGAGAGTTTACATGATGCTCATTGTTTGATTAGAGCAAGGGAGCATCCTGCTTGAGTGCAGGGAGAAGACAAAGTGCAGAAGTTGCATCTTCCCACCTTCAGGCTGATTTACAGAATTTATGGTCCTGTGCTCTATATCCACAATGTACTGTTCCTCCCTCCCATCACAGTCTGTAAGGTTTGACTGGTTGTTATGCATCACATGGACTTGGTCCATGGGTTCACAAGTTGTTCAGAACCATCCTATAGTTGTTAGGGCAGAGGTGCAAGATTTGTAATTCCTAGCATAGCTTTTGTAGCCCTCCCAAAGTGGGAGAGGCTAAAGATTGGATTGGGTCCTTATTGCATTTTCCAGAGTGTTGGGGTTTTGAAGAACCAGATTAGTACTTTAAGAATGCCAGGTCCTTAAGATGGCCTTCTCCCCCTTTTAAACTCCTGTAATATGTCCTCCAAAGGGGCCCTACCCCACTTTTGATGTGTGTTGATGTGACAAGCGCTGAAGACCATTCTGTAAATGAGCAGGCTAGTGTGGCTTTCAAGCTGACAGAAGGAGCAACTGGGAGGTTAATCTCAGTCGTGAGCCAGAGAATGTCATTATGTGTATCTTTGAGGAAACACATTACCTGGACAGATGGAGTAGAATATTTCCTATTTGGGTATTGAATAATTCATGGCCACACAGCTATTTTTCAATTTTAAAATGCTTATATCTTGTTTCTATTTCAGAAGATTATATGAAATAACTGGCAACTATTTTTAGCCTTAGTAGCTGTTGCTATTTTTCCTGAAACTCTGTTGTGGCTTTTCACTGTTCCTGCATTTGTGCTCTTTCTGAATGGAGAAATTTCATTGTTTAGAAGAGCAGCTGGGAATTCTGGGAAAGCCGGGATCTTGCCTACAACTCGATTCCATTAGCGGCCACCAAGTTGGTTTTTCTAAAATCTTCCTTTGTGATGGCAATCAACACTCTACTTTTTTGAAAATACACATTCACATATATTATGCATCCATGCTTCAGTGGGCCTTGTGTCCACGGAGCTTCATCTGTCATGAATTGTGGATTTACTGTATAGGTTTTATTGAAGAGTTATAATAGAAATGTGGCCCTAACTGTATAACAGGGAAGACGTTCCAAATAATCTGTTAACTTACCTTTGCTTGCCCCTCACTGCCATGCTAGAATGAGGCCTCCCTGTTTACCTCACTGAAAAAAACAGTGTGGTTGACTAGGGATATTTCTGGGCAGTTTACGCTGGAATTGAGAAGCCGATTAAAGGGCCAATTGTCCTGGAAACCTGAATGAGTAAACCCATGCAATTGTAATTGAAACATACCCTGCTTTCTGTGGTTAGTGTGCCCATGGGGGTTGGATATCCTAGATTGGCTTAAGGTTCAATACCCAACCTTTGCTACTAATGGTGTTGTTCAACAAATGGTGGCTTGGTCAACAAATCAGAGTTAAATAAACTGAGATTAAGCGTGATCTGTGCTCCAGGCCAATGACTGGCCCAGGCAATTTTGCAGGATAAGATGGGTATGTTGTGAGAAAACCTCTCATGTTAGTACTTGAGCTTAAGTTACACGTACCTAAGTGACTAGGTAAGTCATTATACCTAGTTCTGTGTGGGTGTGGAGCAGAAGCTGGTTTGTTACTATTGCAGGAATGCTTCTAGCGGATGGGAGTTTGGTCATTCATTAAACAGAATCTGTGTATGAAAAGTGAAAGTTTTTAATATAGCAAGGTTTACGTTGCTTTTAAAATAATGACTGCTTCATTCTGTTTTTTTTTTTTTTGGACTGTGTGGCATTTGAATGTCATCCTTATGTCTGGGAATATGACTGAAAAACAGAATAGAATTATTCATATGAAATGATGTAAGGGGATGACCAATGTTTGTGATGCTTGTAAATCTAACAGAATGCTTTTGTTGCTTGAATCTTTGGTTTAAGGAGCTTGTTGATATCTCACTGTCTCCTTTGAAAGGCTTAATCTGTCGACAGATTACTTTTGTTTTACAGATCTTGCAGGGTCTCAGAGTGTCATCTCCAGGATATTTTTTACGTCCTCCCACTCTATAATGTGCATGTCAGGATTTTTCCATAATATTTGAGGTAAAGAGCAATTAATTCCTGTTAAACCCCGGTATTGCAGCAGTCCACTGAAAATTTTATGGTCACATCTGATATTTAATATCCAGTGGGTTTATAAAAAGGCTGTAGGTCTCTAATATTGCTGAACTACAACTCCCAGTTGTTCCAGGCAGAATGGCCAAAGATGATGATGGATGCTTGGAATTGTAGTTTAGCAATGTCTTCATTACTACTTTGTAAAGTTAAACAGAATATGTTATGCAAATAGATGATGATGAGCCAACAAAAAGTATTCAGGCTACAAAATGTGGCATCCTTGGTACAGAATCTAAGGTTTGATGTACAGATAGTTCTTGACTTATGACCACAAGAGGGACCAGAAAATTCATTGTTAGGCAGTGAGGTTGTTAAGTGAGGCATCATGTGACTGCATCCGATTTTATGACATTTTTTGTGGCAATCGTTAAGTGAATCACATGGTTCCCCATTGATTTTACTTGTTGGAAGCTGGCTGGGAAGGTTGCAGATGGTGATCATGTGACCCCAGGATGCTGCAGCCATCATAAATACATGCTGGTTACCAGGCACCCAAATTTTGATCACATCACTATATGACAACCGATCGTAAGTCACTCTTTTCAGCAGAGTCACAACTTTGAATGGTCGCTAAACAAATGGTTGTAAGTCGAGGACTACCTGTATACTTGTTTTTTGGCTTGATTCTTATGTCTCCTTAGGTCATTGCATGACATGCCTTGCATGCACACACACTGGTTGTCATAGTTGGGACAGAAGATCAACTATCTCAGTCTTCTCCCCTTTGGCACGCTTGAATTTATCCATTAAGTATATGGAGCTGTGAAGCTTGACATTTTGGTGTCCAGTAATGTGGTGGGGATAAGGGCACCTCCTGCTTCCTAGTTTTCAGCTGTATAAATGTTCTCTTGAGCTGTTACAGCCAGGGGCAACACATAGCCTGTGGCTGGCCGTGGTTAGGGCATAGATTGGGAAGTTGAAAAAACATCCTGGAAGAAAGGAGTGGCAGGCAACTTGCATATTATAGTGTAACAGTATCTCCCCCCCCCAGCTTTCAGCTATCATAGTTATTGTCTTAAAAAATATATGGTATATACGTTCTATTGCTGCTACGTGGCCTTCCCACGAATCTTCCATCTACTGATCAACTGCTTAGCCCGTGTGGATCTTTCTTAATAGGTCCATTCACTTAAGGAGCCATTTTTTATTCTTAGATTAGGAGGGGAAAAAGCCATACATCTTTACCCCTTTCCCCACACGCCTTTCTTTTATCATTGTGTAGAGGTAGCATTTGAATTACTTTTGAAAGAGAAATTCCTTTGTCTTCTAAGCTTTTCGAAGACAGTGTATTTAACAGGCAGCCTTTTGACAATATGTCTTTTACTGCATTAGGGTTTTATTGGATAAAGTAAAATGCACACTTTAACAGGCGGAATTTATTAGAACTATCTGTTTGCCTCAAGCCCCTAATGAATCTGTTTTTTCCAGCGGTTGAAAAAGGACTTATGTCCTCCTTGTAGTGGCGGTATCCTGTTATGCTTCGGATTAGTACCGCCACAGACATTTGCACGCTGCAGAATATTTGATTCTTGCCAACAAAGGGACAGATGGAATTGTGTGGTTAGCTTCATGTTTCTGGATGATCTAAAAGTGGGGGATTTGGTATCATTCACATCTTTTTCAGGAGAAAAAATGTTGATTTATAAGGGAAACGGCAAACCTGTTTTCCCTGCTGTCTCTTTGAATGTCTCTCCTTCTCAGTTTTTCCCTGATTCATTTACTCCTGACAGAACCACTTTGCTTTTCAGTGGCAGATGCGTAGGTTAATAGTGATGTGCTGTCCTTGAAATTATTGTTTTGACTGATTTTTAGAGGAGTCCCACTTATAATGCATATTGTTAGGTCATATTCAGTTCAGTTCTAAATGTGTTGATTCTCAAGGAAGTCATACCAATTCAGTCATAATTCCAAATAATGTATGAAATTGCAGTTATAGACTTTTTTTTTTTTTTGAGTCACTTCGAGTCACTGTTGACGACTACGTGGACAAGTCCCTGCAGTTTTCTTGGCAAGATTTTGGAAGTGGTTTGCCCTTGCCTTCTTTTTCCTAGGGCTGAGAGGGAGGGACTGGCCCAACATCACCAGCTGGCTTTGAGCCTCAGGTAGGACAAGAACTCATGGTCTCCTGGTTTCTAGCCTGCTACCTTAACCACTACACCAGACTGCCTCTTAGTCAATACAATATAACACTTACATGGTCCTTTTAAACGTTCAAAGTGTTTTGTAGTTAACCATCCCCAAATGGCAATATAAAGGATTGAATATAAATACCATATAGGAAATAATTAAAGTTTATGAATCCTATTAGGTAGATCAGTTTGCCCATAAGCAGGATTTGACTGTATATTTTGCAAACTGTTCAGGACAGCAGTGTTGTTTCTGAATTTTCATTGCATCTCCCATGTAGAACTAAATGAAATTTGATTTTAAGTACAGTACTTAATAGGTACGCTAAATATTTTTTAAAGTCTGCATCATTTATAGTACTATCTTTTCTAATACAGGTAAAGAATGAAAACTGCTGTTGTTATCTGGTTCTGTGCTACAGCACTGTACTCGCTTTCTCCTGCACAGAGCAATTAAGTTATATAGAATTTATTTTGGATTTAGAAAGCACAGGAAACTTTTGGCATTTTCATGGTATTGGAGTTGAGGATGAAGGAATAGACAGGTACAATATTGGTTTCCCCAGCAGCTGGCAATAACCACTTGGCATTTCCTCAAGCAAAGTTCACCCAACACAATTTAGACCAATTTCAGTATTGCAGTTTGCATTTCATTTGACTGATGCCCTCAGAGGCAGTTGAGCAAAGTGTCTTCAGCTCTCACTGACCTAACAGTTATACTGCCTGGTGTCTTTCAGGTGTGTTGACCTCAAATGCATGTAGCCCTGAATGGTCTGGCTACTGGCTGGAGTCTTGGGAATCCTGGGTAATAAACTGTTTTCTGCTCTAGAGCTACATGATCTCTAGCCATTAGTACACAGTCAGCTGTACGAAATATAATTTATTTATAGCAACTGTAGGTTTAGGGCTACTGAGTGGTGCAGCAAATTTAATCGGCTGTATGGATTCTCCAGTAGCTTGCAGTTCCACATACATAACAAAGTAATTGTTTGCCATCTTAACTTTTTTGGCTCCTCTGGGTGCCCTGCTTATAAATTGACAATTCATCAAACAAACATAGTTGTGTTAATAGCTGCAGAATCGTCATAGATTGATGATACTGTGGAGTAGGAGTCCTTAGAGAGGGAACAGATGGCTGTTTCAGACTTCTTGATTGTATTCCTATGTGTTTGAGTGAAAGTTATATACTTGTGTAATACTTACATACAAATGCACGTGGCCCACATGCAAGTCTTCTGTGATACTGTTTCTAACCATGCAAATACACAAATTTCAGGAGAAATTAAAAGAGTTTCCAGTGTAATATAAGTGTAGAGGTCCGCAAATTACAAATGATATATTACTTTGCCCTAACGTCTCTGATTCTGGAACATTAACAGATGGTATCCCACTCTTGTGTTTTATGCTCTGTATGTCTTCTAAATCATTCTTAAAGTTTAGAGCAGCAGTCCTCAACCTTGTCAACTTTAAGGTGTGTGGATTTCAACTTCCAGATTCACCAGCCAGTTTAGAGGGATGTTGTCATTTTAATGAAAGCTCTTGAATGGGAGAAAAGATCAGATGATGTTCCCGCAGTTATATTTACCTCACATAACACTCCTACATGTTTCCAGCTTAATGTTGTTGCTGCTAAATGGATAATGAAATGTTCAACCTCTCAGCTGAGTTCACACATTATGAACTGGTTTTCATAACCATAATTAAATCATGATTGGATGATCTTGTGCTGTATATTAAAGGTCAGTGGAGAGATTTGTGTAAAGTATTTGATACGTTTTTTGGTGATGGGTAAGCTTTTCCTTGGATGCATTTCCTCTGACGGTGAGAATGTTTTTCCTTGTTCTTCTGTTTTCATTTTGAAACTATCTCTATGCATTTAGAGGAACATATATGGATAACAAGAGCCAGTGAGATGGAGTAGTTAAAATGCTAGACTAGGAGTAGGAGACCCAGATTCTAGTCCTCCCTTAGGCATGGAAATGGCTTGGTGGCTTTGGGTCAGTCACTCTCTCTCAGCCCTAGGAAGAAGTAGTTGGAAAACATCTGTCTACCAACCTGCACTGGACCAGTGTAGTAAATTACAGCCCATAACCTTCAGTGAAGAGGCCTTTATCCTGAAGTGGACTGATTTGGGATACCAATGACGGTAATCATAATTAGTAGTAGTTGATATTTCTGGTAAATGCTTTTTTTTTTTTTTTTGGAATAGCAGTTATAGCCTGTTTTCCCAAGCTGCAAGTGACGGTCTGCTTTCTTCATTCTATGTTGTAGTGAGACCTTTCTAAATTGTAGATGATGGGAAACTTTTCCATCTATTCCAGTGGGGGAAGAAGAATGTGATCTGCTGAGATGACTTCCAACATGCAAGTCAGCCCTACAAGCATTTCTGACAGATGCCCACTGAAAGATGGGTTTGAATAACAGTTTTTTGGCTCTGATTTGTGCTGTGAATGTATTAGCCTGCTGGCAAGAAAATCCATAAAACTGTTTATCAAGAACAGTTAATTCTAATGTTAATGGAGACATTTTTGATCTTAACCGATGACAGCTGAATAATCAGAACTGAGGTCACTATGTCTTATGTTGCAAAGTAACGGACATCAAAATGCTTAAAACGGCAATGGTTTAGTTGGGTCTTAAACGAAAGGGCTGTTTGTGCTTCAAAAATGATTTGGCAGATTTTGGATCTTGCAGGAACACAGCATTAAAGCCGCCCCTTCTTTTTAGACTTCTGTGCAAAGCTGGAAAAATAAGGTACAGCTGCTTTAAGAATCTCATTAACTTCACATTTTCTCAGGCTCTTGCAGGGGCTGCTTTGGTGAATAGCAGAGAAGTGCTGTGCCTGTCTACATTTCCTCTGAAGCATGTACAGTTCTACTAAATGGGCCTTTTAATCTCAGGATCTCTTTTTTCTTTAACCTAAATAATTCATTCCCAGCTTGATAAAATATATTTTTGTTCAATGAAACCACTGAACACTAAGCTTAAATTGACATTAATCTAGCACAAGAATTGCATGAACACCACAGTTGCTACCAGAAATAGCAAATGGCTACCTGCCTTGCACAAAAGAAGAGTAATTAAGGATTGCTCTACACGAGGTGCAGAAAACAAGTAAGTTTCTAGCCATTATGTAAGAAACTTGCAAATGTTTTGATAGTTTCTACCAAGAATATGAAAGTCAATGGTGGAGTCAGTGGAAGTTGATAGCGGTTACACAGTGACAAGGACTTTGGCTAAATTCAGATGCTTTGCTAAGCTGCAGTCTGTCATTCTGATTTTAAATTATTTATCTTCCACCTAGGTTATGATTCCACCTTTTCAGCTTTTTGTACAGTGTGCCTTACCATTGTGAACCAAGCAAGCCTATAAATCAGTTAATACACGATTGCAGACTGAGCGAGCTGTGGTTTGTGCACATATACTTGAGCAGGTAGGCTGAAGTAGGGAAGGATTTATAGGATGCAAGGATAAGATTTTGAATGTTCTTTTGGGCTCATCCATTTAGAACTAAACTATACTTCTCATTCTAACTGAAATACAGAAGATTTGAAAATAAGCTCTGTGGTTGGAAACGAAGATGTTGTAAGAGTCCTATTCCTTATTTATTTCATTCCAGATGAAAAGCTTGACCAGAATCTTTGTAAACCTTGGGTAAAATGAGTTTGTATTATATGTTACCCAAGAACTTGGTTTATATCTCAAGACATGTTTGCTTCTAAATACCTGTCTAGAATATGTCAGCTGTGAGTACCATTTTTTCCTCCAAGTAACATGATACTGCTTGTATCCTTAACTTGTGTAGACTCTTTATCTTGAATGCCTCCTATTGACTGTGGAACATTTTCAGCTTCTCTTGCACATAACTGTTTTTGCTCTTAGTGCTGCTCTTGAAACTGTTGGTACCTGCCTGTAGTCAGGATGTCTTTAAAGGAAAATTATCACTGATGGAGGGTTTTAATAGTGGAAAATAGAGTTGCGTGGATGTTATGGCTTTTGTTTTCCAGGTAGTAGTAGAGATTACTTTTCTAGCGTGTTTGAATTTTTTCTTGAATGTTTTTTTTAAATGAACTTGGCTTAATATTAGTAGTGACACAATTTGTTGATAGGCTGTATCTGCCCCTTTTTCAGATACTGTTTTCTGATGGTTCTTCTTCTAAACCAGCAGCATCCTATAATGTCATCTTACAAATGTGGATTGGGAAAGCTTGGGTCTCAGCATGCCTAAATTATTCATTACTTTGTTTATTATGAGAGCTAATGGGCATTTGGTTTAATCTCATGCTGCTTTTTTCATTCCTTTTTTTTTCATGGTTGTTGCAACCAGGATGTTTGTTTAATATTCTGGCATCTTTCCAAAGTGTCTTTAATTTTAAATGTTTTGTCCTTTTGGGGAGTGGAGTGGGCTCACTGTTCTAAAAGAGGTAGGAGCTTGGGATGTTTATAGTATACACAACCACAGAATCTGACCTCGTCATGCAATAAAAGAATAAGGAAACAAATAGTGTTCAGCAGTAATTCATTTTTTTCCCTTTTTATATCATCTTAATTATTTTTGAAAAGTTATGTCTTTATATGAATTTAATAACAGATGGCAAGTAGCCCCTGGAGAATATGCAGAGGAAGGCCAAAATCTCCATGATGTCTGGCTAATCTGTCCTGATATAAAATTCTTTTTCAGCCATAAAGGTGGTGATCAGAGTTACCATGGGCATGCTGGCAGGGGCCGTGTAATAAGTGGAAGGGAATCCACAAAGAAAGCCAGCTGGCCAGGAAGCATCAGAGTTCCCTTGAGAAGATCAGAAGAAGCCAAGAGGCTAACAACCCCCCCTCCCAGCCCTCTAAGAAATGTTGCAGAAGGCCACGGACCAGGAAAGAAGTTATTTTTGAAGAGTTAAAAAACGCCAGAGGGTCCAAAAGATGCAAACTTCCTATACAGGGCTGGGGAAGATCCACAGATCAGAAGAGAGTCCCTTGCAATGATTGCAGGTGGCTGTTTGTAGAGAGAACAGAATGCTAGAAAGCTAGCAAGAGTCCATAGGAGAGGCTGGAAGTGGCAAGTTAACCAGAAAAAAAGAGTCACTTGGAGTGAGTTGGTGGAGGCCAGGAAGAAAAGTTCCTTTCAAAGGGCTGGATAAAGCCAGGAGTGAAGAAAGAATAGGGGCCGAGGAAAGAAAAATTTCCCTAAGAAGGGATGGTTAAGGCCAGTGGTCCAGGAAGGGAAACCCTAGGAATTATCTCCAGTAAATCAGGAGAGTCCCTTTGAGAAGGTTGGAAGATGCCATCAAAGAAATGTTCTTGCTCCCTTTCGTTAGTCCTTCAGTTTTGCTGCAGTTACTGCTGATGCTTTCTGTACTACTGTTCTTCAAAGCTTCCATGGTAACCACTGTGAAGAATAGCCCCTCCCACAGAAGTGTTCGCCCATCTAGCAACCAGATGTAACCAGTTGGGCAGTTGGTTCATTTGGCTGTTCCCAATGATAGAATTAATATTGTTTGCTGGAGGCAGACAGAAATGGTCTTCTCCATGAGCTTAAATCACCCGCCCTCAACTTGGCACTTTCCAAATATGTTATGCTATTTCTCATTATTCCCAGCCAGTGATGGCAGTTGTAATTCATATAATTTGGAGAACATCAACATGAGGGAGCTCCCTTAATTGTTCAGCTGCAAAAGCAAATATATCCCTCCTCTTCTACTCCACCCCTACATACTCCTAGTTGCAGTGACTGAGAATATAAATGAGCAATATAGTGTGATTGGTAGAATACCATTCAACCTGGCTTTTTATCCAAAATCACATGTTTGCATTGAAACTGTGGTGATACAGGCTGAAAAAGGCATTCACGTGGAATACATGCAGCATGAGGGAGATTCATGTCACTATGTTTAGGGGGATTCTGCTCATATATAATTTCTTTGACCCACTGTTCATATTTAAGTAAAAAACAACAACAACTAAAACTCTGTGAATGAGGAAGAACTTTTGCTCAGTAAAGGGGACATATGAGAGAATCCATGAAGTATGGATAATTAAATCTGTAAAAATGGCCTTATACTGAGCCAGTTTTTTTGCTTCACCTTACTCACTGTTGTTGGCTTCAACTGCCCTGGCTTCAGACAGGAGTCAGTGTTAACTCAAGTTGCTGTAGTTTGAATCTTGGAGCCTTCTGCATGTAGAGCTACATGCTCAGAAGGGAACAACATTTATTGCCAACTGTGTTCTCAAAGGGCTAAGAGAAAACATTTACATGTAGGTTTATTAACATTGCTTTACACCTTACCATCAAGGGCCCAGCAGGCACTGGTAATTGAGATGAGCTAAGACTTCCATCAAACCATGGAATTACAGAGAAACAAGGACAGATTGTCTCTTCTCTCTAGCATCAATGTTAGGCTGAATGCTGGAGGTAGTTTAGGCTTTATAATTCCCAGGTGAAAGTGCAAGGGAACCGAAACAAGCTATACTGATGATGGCTTATTTAAACATTGGACAGAACTCCCCTTCAATAGAAGATGATATATGTAGCTCAGGGTTGAACTGTGGAGTCCTTGGTGCTCTCTGAGCTTGGTTGTTTCCAACAGCAATCAAGCTGGATACCACACAGTCAAGCAGAAAATGATACCTTAACCAAGGAACTACCAAGGAGACAAACAGTCAAGCAGATAAACAAGCAAAAAACAATACCCTAATCAAGGCACTACCAAGGAGAAAATCACACCCTCACCAACACTGGCAGGGCAAGCTACTGTATATAAACAGGGAGCAAACCCCATACTCACTAGCACTGATGATGTTACTTAGTTGGGTCATGAAACATTTGCAAGCAAACAACCAAGCTCAGAGAGCACCGAGGATTCCCACAGAATTTGCCTTCTCAGCTCCAACCATAGGTCTGCAGAATGGACTTTGTATTCCCCTGCAATGCTACAGGGGTAACATTAGGCCAGGAACAAGACCCACATTTGTGGGGAGGAAGTCGATTCCTGTCAACAAAATATTATTGGCTGTATATATACCTGAGCTATGCACCTACTGTACAGTAATTCTTTTCTAAAATGGCTCTATCTAAAGTTCATATGTGTGAGGTCAAAAGCCCAAAAGGCATCAGTTTTGCTTTCTTTTAGCTCTGATTCATAGTTTTATCTTAAATAGATTTTTTTTCTAGGATGTTGTTGGCTTTATAATTATATATTTTCAGAGTCAAAGATTGCATAGTCTTTAATTCTCTTTAAATGTTTTTCTTATAAAGGTTCTCTCTAACAAGATTGTAGGCTCTTAGAAGGAGTGGCAGTCCTTTTTTGTTTCAGTTCTACAGGTGTATACCTGAGCAGGTATCAGATGATTAGTGTAATGATTTGGAAACATTTGATTGTTGGTGCTCTGTGGCTCAAATCACCTGGCAAATGCAATAGGAATGGCTCAGATGAATATGTATTCTGTTCCCAGGTGGTAAGATTGAATTGCTCCTGAAATGCTCATAAGGTTTTCAGTTTGCAATATGATGCATAGGATTTTTTATTTACACACGAACAGGAGAGGCTGGTATGTGCATGAAGGGGGAATGGTGGAAACTGAAGGGCTTTTTCCAAGAGTATTTTCTTTTCAATTTACTGCAGCATTGCTTTGGGCCTGAAGTTCAGGAACTTGGAGCAGGCTGATTTTTAAGCCCCCACTAGAACGGATTTCCTTTATGAGTCTGATCCACTCTTTTCTTTGTGCCACTGTAAAAAGCAGAGGCTCGTGCTCTGAACTGGGGAAGACCTGCCAATCTGTATTTTAAAAGTCTTACTTGGAAAGGGGCCATGCTAACTTCCGAGCTGCCTTTCAAAATACTTCATAGAGATCTGATCCAAGATGCCCAGCTTGGGCTGCTTCTGCATCCAAGGACCCAAGCCACTTTAAACCTATCATCTCTTGCCTTACTGTTGTCAGGCATATGCTCAGAAAGGTAACGGAGCTGCTGCGTTGCTGCGGCTCCAGTTTCTCCGACGGCAGACGTGTAACGATCTGTAGGGATGAAACCTGTTGGCATTCCAGAGGAGCAGCTGGTGGCTTTGATTTGGTTAACTAGCAATGATTCAGGTTTTGCAGATTGTGAAGGAGCTGGTGTCGCCAGCTAGACGTAGAACAGACACTGCCAAGAAAGGTAGGAAAAGCCCTGAAAACCTCATAGTTAAGCATTCCCATAATTTGTTCGTGCCCAAGCCTTACCTTGCTGTTGGGCACTTGACTTCCTCCCTGGAGCTAATGCTGTCTTTATTTCAACTTTGCATGTTGGATTCAGTTGCTGCAGCCTTGCTTTGAGCAATGATAAATTCAGTCTGATTAACGATGAAAGAGAATTTTAATCACTTTCAAAAACCAAAGATGGATGCTAAGGATGTTTAATAATATATTATTGCAAAGATCGTCTTCTCTTTTCTCTTCCCCATTCCCTAGCTAAAACTGTCAGGGTAATTGATGAGAATAGTAAATTTCTCTGAATACTTGAGTACTGTGCAGATAAATGTATAACAGCAATACTGTATTTAAATAAAGGACTGGTATCTATATTTCTTGGGAGTAAGAATTGTAAAGTCCCATTATACATTCATTTTAAAAAGCTGCAAAAAAGTATGTCTTTAATCCCATGACACTACTTGTTTTTGATATAATTCTGTTTTCAATTTTATGTTTCCATTTGTTGATTCTTCTTATACATGGTTTAGTGAAAACGCCGTCCTTTTTAATATATGTAATTGTGTTATAGATACATGGGGAGAAGAAAAAGCATTGAAACTCTAAGAAAACTTGTTTAGAATTTCTTGCATTGTTTACTCCAGTAAAGGAATCAAAATTGTATTCCTTCATAGATTAAAGTATTTGTTAAGCTGATCACATAATTAAAATCAATATACCTCTTTCAAATAATCCTTTATATGTAAAGTTAGCCCTTTGGTTTCAGTGGAATTTATTTCTAATCAGGTATGGCTAAATTTACAGTATTAAACAGCTGTTTCTCTAATTAAACCCATCTGTAAGGAGCAGGTATTTTAAACTGAAAATGTTAAAGATCAGTTTCTTGTTTTTTGGATAGCTTGAAATGCCATAATGATGGAATATATTCATATTCTATTGGATCCATTCCCTAACTTGGTTCTTGATTTTAATTTGCAGTTGCGTCCTTTATATGTGGCTTGAGAGCATCAGTCATTGGTGTATGGGTATATTGTCTATAATGGGACAGGCACAGATTGATGTAAAAGTGAGAGCGTTGGCTGCAGAGAACTTTCCTTCCTTGCCTACCCGAATCAAACCAAAATTTGTTTTCTACTCATTAAGAAGACATTTTAAGAGTGTTCTTTGTCTCTCTCTTCAGGACCTATAATCTACTTAGCCAGAGTTCTGTCTGTAATTATCAGTAATTAGGTTTTATGATTTTTGGTAGGAAAAACTCTTTAATTTTATAAATGTTTATTGAGGATGTAATCCAGCATTTTTAAGTCAGTAGGAGAGTTGTGCTTTGCCATTGAAACAAATTAGCTTTCTCTGTTGTAATAGATGGAGCTTACATGGAAGTCAGCTTGCTTGCACTCAGGGGGACTTGTACTTCAATCAAGGTGGATGGATGAAATTATCAACCTCAACCCTTTGGCTATATCATGTCCAATGCCTAGCCATATTTCACGAGATAATGTCACTTGATTATTTTGTAAAGTACTATGTAATATTTCCAAAGAAATGCCATGAAATATGAATTAAGCAGTCTCATAACTTCACTTGTAAACAGTGCCTAGAGAGTCATTGTTTTTCTCCAAGTTCTAATTGAATGTGACCTTGGGCATCTGATATATGTCAAGGCAATGCTGTATGGTATAACTCAGTCTAGTTAACATTTTTTAATAATTAAAAAAAACATTGTAAATGGCTTGATGCTAAGAATTCCAGGACATTAAAACAAAAGGTTAATTTAATCAGATAGAGTAAAGAATGGCAAGTTAACTTTATGGTTTTCAGAAAGTTTCTGACAAATAGCCTTTATGCATTCCCCCCCTCATCGCCCTTAGATTGCTTATAAAAAGTAACCTCATTCTTTTGGTTATGCTACCTAAAATTTTGGGTGCTTCCTTGTAATCAACTTTGTGCACATGTGTGTGTGTTTAAAAAACGATTTAGCATGCTTTTTCTTAAGGTGAATTCATGGCCAAGAAGAAGGCATCTTAAAGATCATTGTTCAGCTCTTTACTTTTAAAATAAACCTGACTATTCCTATCTCTCTGTTGAATCTTCTCTTGAACTCAAGAGAAGGTGTTGCTTGGCATCGTGAGATGGGCCTTGGGGCTTGAACCCAAAGTTCCAGATGCCTTATTTTCTATGAGTTCATGGGAGTTTTTGGCTCAAGATTCTCATTTGTGTGATAGACCATTCTTATGTATCTGAGGAAGCTCTAGGTAGCTACTGATTGTAGCAAATGCAAGTGGAAGATTATCAGATAGGACCACTTTCAGATACATGAAGTGTTATTCTGAGTTAAACTGGAAGTATACAGATTATAAAATTATGATGAAGGCATTGATATCACTGGTTATAATTTTCCCAAGTATTTCAGGAAAACTTTGTGCTTTACAGTATTTTGTGCCTGAAGAAGTTGACTGCAGTACCCAAAGTCTTAGGCCATGATAGATATTGTTAACCTTTAAAAGGTCTGCTTCCACTTCCTGTTCCAAAAGATTTACTTCTAGGGAACTGCCAGACTTCCTCCTGGGAATGCTTGACAAAGAAAACGGAGCATTCTGAATTTTTCCAAACATTATACAAAATGGCCTGTTTTGTGCACCCCTAGCTGATTACCTGGGAAGGCCACTGCTGATCAAAGTAAACAGTTGTGAAATAAAGATGGTAATGTTCTGACTGTGTGTGTGAATGTGCACCTTTTCTTGCTACACTTTCTCTTCAGAATGTATGTTTCTATTAAAAGAAATCAAGGCGTTGCTAGAATTGTATCTCTGCTGGGTAGACTGGAGATGCTGTGTGAATCCAGGCATAGTTGGAGGAGGAATCTGCAGCTCACGAGCCAGCAGGATCAGAAAGAGATCTGCAGAGCAGACTGGCTGGTGGAAAAGGTTTCTGCATTTGGAAAGGACAAACCTGATATCAGCAAGGACAGCTTGATAAAGGTGCTGGAATTCCCTAAAAAACCTCTGGAAAGAGTTACTTTCCTCCTGTCCATCATCCTTTCTAGGCTAAAAGCGAGCCTGTGAAGTGAAAGTACTGGAGCTATCTAAAAAGTGAACACACCAAAATTGTGATAAGGAACGTCGGTGGGAAGAAGGGAGGAAAAGAATGAGACAGTTAAGAAAGCGTAAAAAGCCCTATATCGAAATGTATGTATATAACTATAGTTTAAGCTAAGGCCATGTATATATTAGAAATAAGTGCAACTTGTTTGTTGTTACAGCGCTTGTCAACTAAATATATCTGTAATCTGTAGTCTGAGAGTATGTATGTGTGTCTGGCAAGTTCCTGTCCCTTTTTCCACCCTCTGACCTTTTAAAGACCATTAGTGGACCAGGTCTAGAAAACCCAAAGACCACTGCTTTTTCCTGTTAGTATGCTCTGGTCTTCAGATTGTCATTGAAATGCCCGCATGCCACCTGAGGTGAGCTAGGACTGCCTTGTTGGGGGTGCGATGTATCTAGAACTACCATACCTGATCTGTTCTGCCAGCTTTTCAGCAATAACAGTAGTGTAGCTTTTTCAAGGATTTAAAATCATCTGTGATTTAAATTTCTTTTTAAACTATGTGCTGTGTTTTAGTTTTTTTGTTTTTTTTTAAGCCAAGTCTTGCGCATATGCAGTTGTGTATTTGTCTGGTGTGCGTATATGGAAGTGTTGTGTCAGTAGTATATTAAATATACATGCATGTGTACATATATACTTAGCTTCTGATCTGTAGAATAGCTTAGTTGCAAGGTCTTTCTACCTTAAATCAGGGTAGTTAAGATTTTCAAATGTGTAGCTGGCAATTATCGATGAAAAAATAGGGATCTTAATCTTCAAGGAATGTAACTGAATGCCCCAATCCTTCAAGCCATTGCTGTATGTTAGGGCAAGGTGCTGTTCCTTTTTTCCGAATCGGTCTAATGAGAGTCAGAAACTAAAAGGAAAAAAGAGGAAAAACAGTAATTCAGTGCTGTAATGAAAATAAGTTAACAGCCACTGGTTTAAATCAGGCATTGAAAATACTATGTTGTCTTGGCTCTGATCTGTGATTAAAAATACTGGTGTAATAAAAAGGAGGCCCAATTTATTCTGGATATATTAAAACCTTTCCTTTTGTCTTGCTTTTTTATTCGTTCCTTGTATTTTGTCTTCATTAGGCCTAACAAATTTAGAACTATTAGTTGATTATAGAATTTTCAGCTGATTGATTACATAAATGGAGTAATCATTTCTGTTGAAATAAATTTGCATATTACCAGAATTTTTTAACAGTTCTTTTTTGAAATGTGGGAGCAACTATGTGAAAACTGGCAGTTTAATAAAATAAAAATTGTGGCTCATTATTAAAAGGTCATCTTTAATTTTTTTTTTTCAGCTGCATTGTAGAGCCAAAATAGCTTAAAATTAATTTGTTTTCATCACTTTAATTTACCATTGAACCAGATTAAATGTTTCAGCCCTAATCTTTTTAATACTTAAAGGAATTCTGTGATATTTGGAAATATAGAAATATATAATAGCAGTTTCCCAGTTGCTTGAAAAGAATAGCTGAACAAGAAATAATTAAAGCTTCTTAAGCAAATGTTTTCCCTTAAGCATACATAAATTTCCTGTCAATGGGATCTGTATGTTTATTAATCAGAGGGAAACGAAACTAGGATGATCAGGGCATTGGAAATTTAGTCCTGCAAGGACAGACCAAAGCAACTGATTGTTTTTAACATAAGCTAAGGAAAACACAGTTTTCAGTTATATTTTAAAAGCAATCACAGAAACAAAGGTGGAAGATTTCCTCTCTATTATTGCAGAGGGAAGTACCCAGAATAAGGGTCTTAATTCAGATTCCAACTAAATGTGAAGGCAAACTTTCCCATGGTAGGAGCAGTTGACAGTATAACCAGTTACCGAAGGAGATGGTAGTGAAGGAAGTGATTCCAATTAAATGTTAGGAAAGTATTTCTTAGGAGTAAGAGCAGTGTCACTGTGGAACCAGTTCCCCAGAGAGGTGGCAGATTTTCCTTCCCTGGATGTGTTCAAGCAGAGGCTGGACAGCCATCTGACTGCTCTGCTTTAATTTGGATTTCTGCATGGAGGGTTGGACACAGCAGCTTAAATGGTCGCTTCCAGCTCGGTGATTTGTAATTCTAGACCATGACTGGAAAATTTGGTTTCTTCTGTTGCTAAACAGCAAAATAAGCTCATGATTGTAGCAGACAGTGAGGAGTTAGCTTCACAAATGGATTTGAGTAACATTTTTTCTTGGTTTCTGATGTGAGGGTGGGATGGGGGAACATTCCCCAGGGCTGGGAAGAATCTTGTGCATCATCATTTTTCTTTTTCTTCCCCAAGCTGCCCAGGTAGATAGATACCCACAATATTGTTTCTTCTGCCCTTGGCTGGAAAAATGGCTATTCCTGCAAGTTGAAATCCTTTGAATTTCCACTTCTGGCTTCAGTTCTTCCCATCTTGTACTGCATTGTGACTCTTGCACTATTTCTCAGTACCACCATTTTGTTTGTTGTTAAACTTTTTATCTTGCCTTTTTCCAGGTGCTCAAAGTGTCTTCCATGGGGATCTCCCTTTATTTTACCAACATAACAACAATCCAGTAAAGTAGGCTATGCTCAGAGAGAATGACTAGCTTAGATTGCATTCAGATTTTCCATGACTAGGGTAGAGTTGAATCTGGGTCTTCCTAGACTTAGTCTAGCACCTTAACCACTGCATTATATTGGCCTATGTAGGCTGTAAATGTTAAATTGCAAACTCACATATATCTTTTTTTCTCTCTCTTCCTACTCTATCTCAAATCCTTTGTGGGGATTTTATGTTTAAATTTTGTCTTGCTCAGAGAGTTGAGTGTAAGTAAGAAATGAAGAAGACCGTCATCACAAGCCTCTGGTTTGGAGAAAAAGTCTTGATCTTGGTCAGACAGTTGTTGAGAGAGTAGCTCATTTGTTGCCAATCAAAACTGGCATCACTCATGCAGAGGGGTTGGATTGGCTGCAAATTCCATTTATATGAAACCTTAAGGAACTTAGCTGGCTGATCCTTTGTATGTTCCTCAAAACATACAAGTTCAGAGTAGAACTCAAAAGCATGTTGACACTAAAACTGATGGCCCTTTTGATGAAAAGACAGAATTCATGATTCATGTGTATTTGACTTCTTTTCCTCTCTCTTCCTGGTTAGCATTGCAGGTTTTATTTATTAAAGTCAGCAGCATATGCTTGGCTTGTCAGGAGCTCTATGAACTTCAAAATGGGGAAACTGCAGAGGATTCCTGAAATGTTAAGGGTAAAATATTCAGTAAGATACTGTAAACTATATATGTGGCTTGAGCATCTGCTATACAATTTGTGCTTGAGGTGCCACAAAGTTAAAAGAATGGTTACAGCTCAGATTTTGTATGTGGAAGGTGCCAGATACCATCTCCAAGTATGGTGGAAACACTCTGTCTGGCTTCTTCAGTTTGGGTGCCAGGGCACATGCACGTATGACCTCCTGCCTTGATGACCAGCAGAGTCCTTGTCTCTCCTGACTTACTACATTTGAACAAGATCTTTAAAAAAAAAATTGAAAACTAATACACTGTACAAGTCCAGTTTCCAGCATCAGCTTTATTACTAAGAATGTTCCTGAACCCCAAATGGGTCCTATAATCTTCTGCAAAAGAATACATGATAAATGGGCAGGTATAGTCTGAAAGGGGTTATTGTTGTTCCATTACCTCTGACTCTTCATGTTCCAGTGGGCATAATTTTGGCAGGACTGTCAGTAACTGCTTTTTTGAGTTCTTGCAAGCTCCTGCTTATGTCATCAGGGAATTATAGCTAGCCATCTCATTTTTTTCTGCTGACCTCTTTTTCTATTGCCTTTGATTCAGGCAGAGGAGATGGTAGCAGGTAACATTCTGATAAGTAGCTGGATATGTGTCCCGGGGCAGCCATTTTGAAAGAGCACATACAGCTTGTTAGACTTCCAGATGTGCCCCCCCCAAGTTGGGGATTTCTGCTATGTACTCCCTTCTGAATCAATACTATTTTTTAAAAAAATGCTAGGAAGCAACTGAGAGAGCTGTCACCGTCTTTTGAACTTCCTGGGTCTTCTGGTTGGCCATAGATCTAGCAGGACTCTTCTAAAGTTACTTTGCTCTTACAAGCTGTTTACAAAAGTATATATTACTCCAAATCATATACTTTCTTAATTACAAAGTCTGTTTCTTTCCCTTCAGTCTTTGTAGGGACAATAGGCTTCCAGACTTCAAGATTGCACATAGGTTTATAATAGCAAAAGGATTCATTTGAAGTAGTTGATTCTTGGTGACAGTATGGACAAATGGCTACCATCTTGACTTGTCTCTGATAACAATCTGTAGCTTTTCCAAGGATATTCCAATCATCTCTCTGCTCCCATCTATCCATTTCATGCATTGTCTTTCTTTCCTGCTTCCTTTAGCTACCTGATTTGCTTTTTGTAGTCTATCATCTACTCACATCTCATGCCCCAAGCTTCAGCAAAAAAAAAAAAAAATCTAAAAATGCATAAAAAAGCAATACATTTTTCAATCCTTGGCTTTGCTGCTATGATTTTCAAATCTTTGTATTGCCAGGGCTCAAAGTACAGCAACAACACACCAGAAATGAAGCAAGAATGTCCCACCCAGGCTCAGAAATGAGCTTTTAAGAGAAGAGCTTTCTGCTGTTACTCAGCAGCTCCTTTCTGTTGTGCCTTCCAAAAACAAAGGGGGCAGCTGCATTTCCACAGCTGCTAAAACAGAGCACAGCCTGATTCCCCCCCCCCCCCCAATGCTTTAACTATGGCAGAATCTGTGTGGGTTTGTGATGGTTTGCCCAGTGAAATATAGCAGTTGCCTCAGCAAAATGCAGAGCCAGGCTGTGGTTGGAAGAGTATAGCTATAGATTTGAGTGGAGAATGCTACTTCCAGATGAGAAAAAACCCATACAGCTGCATGATGCTGAAGTATGGAGGCTGCCTTCTGAAAGCCAGAAGAGAGGGTGCATTTTTGTTTTCCCTGTGACCCAGTCGCTTTTTCTCACTTTGCTGGAGGGATACGTTTGTCACTTTTTAGCTCTTGCGTTCAGAGGATTTGAAGGCAGAAGATGGAAGAGCCCAGGGAAGACCACTATGGCCACATTGCATAAACAGGCAGCTTTGGTTTACCATCTGACAGATGCCCAAAGGACAGTCCTTTGCTGGTGGTCATATATTTAATTAAGACAAACTACTGGGAAAAGCATCTAGTTCATCATTCACTGATAAAATAACCGGAAATGTTATAGATGCTGTACAAACATAAAATCAGGAGTTCTACTAAGTAATTCAAAACCTGGCTAGCATGAGGCAGGAGTACCGGGGGTGGTAAGAAATTGCATTAACCAGGAGAGTTAAAAAAAAAAGAAAGAAAAGAAAAGAAATGTTTATTAACCTAATTTGATTACTGAAATGTTAATTGCTAAAGCATATGTAAATTGAATCAGTAACTTTGCACAAGAAAACTTAACCAGGTTTAAATAAAATGTCAAATGAAAACGCAAGAGAGAAGGAGCATTTTCTAAGAGAAAGTAAAATAAAGTGGTCTGCCAGCCCTGTATCTAAAAATGGGGGCAGTGGGGGGGGGGATTTCTGGCACCTGTGAAAGAACATTTAGAGATGAGAAGGTCCTGGAAAGCATGGAAGCTAATAAGAAAATTTATATTTAATGAATGAAGGGGCCAATTAAGGATAGAAAAGCTATAAAAATTGGCACAGGGGAAGAACACGCTGAGATCAGAAGTCAGAAATAGTAATTTAATAGAGGATCCCATTGAAGGAGAAAGAAGTGTCATAGGATTCAAATATTAAAAAAAATAATTAAATGAAGGTAATTGCTGAAGCTTAAAATAATTGAGAAAGAAAATGAATTAATCGTATTGAAGAAGAAAAACATGGTTTTTACCAGACCATGTTTCCCAGTTGGTCATATATAAGGTTCTCTCTCCTCTATTGACCACTATGAAAATCCAGCAGGTTGATTGAGAGAGAGAGGCATTGCTTGAAGCAGAAAACAGAACATTTCTGATTTCCAAAAGCTGTGACTATCTGACCTTGCCCCAGTTTGTCTATATCAGAAGATAGATGTGTGATTCTATGGGCCAGTTACATGTCACAATTGCATTGACTGGATAACTATATAATATGCCCCCATTGGCTATAATTAGTTAGCTTATGATTTAGGATGTGATCCAGATACAGGACATACCGCATTCATGGGTTCAGTTAACTAGAGAAGGTAGCCATAACCTGTAAACAATAGCTACATTCTTCAGTAAGCTGAGGTTGGAGGTAGCATGTTTTCTGTTTAGGTAGCTCAACCTAATTTGCTGGTCACGCTACTCAAATGGTAGGAGAATGGAGAGTTGGTGGGTGCATTCCACGCTTTATCTTACTTTAAGAATTCTGTACCACTACAGTCTTTGGCTAGCATAACCTGCTTGCCTTTTTTGTTATTCAGCATTAAAAGGAAAATTATATTCAGGTTATATTTTTGGTTCAGTTAATTGGATTAAAATAGGTTGCCTTCTGGATAGGTTTCTAATGTGCTATCTTTCAACTTGACCAAAATGAATCTCTCTCTTGAGTAACTCTGTAGCTTGAAAATGGCCTGTTATCCTAGTTCCTGGATAAGATTATGAGGGTTTGCTCATCAGTTTGCTAGACAGTATTTTCACTGTTTAAGTGCTTGATTTGAGCACAAATAAAAGTTGGAATTTTCAGTGGAAGACGTTTTCCTCTCCTGCAACAGAAATTCCATTTTGTGGGTCAGGCCACCATTCAAAAGAAACAAAGCTTCCTATTCAAGAGTGGATTCTTGCTGCCATCCTGCCTTTCCCAGAAAACTTACAAATTAGAGCCAGACCCTGCATTAACCAGAGAACTGCAATATCTCAAGGAAAGTATATTGGACATATGCTCATCTCTGTGGCAAATAACTAAATTCTGCATAGCAACACTAGTACTATTAATGATAATACTCTGTCTTTTAGCTTGTGTATTCAGTGCAGCTTACAGTAATAAAAAATGTATATTTTACAATATATAAAATACAATAAAATCGGTATTCAAATGAAGACATTTGAACACAAATGAAGACTATTAATTAAAAGCTTGGTGAAAGAGATGCACTTTTGTCAATTGAGTAAATATTGGAAGAGTGAAGGCTAAACACACCACACATTTACTATTCTATTATTGAACTAGAGAGAGAGAGAAAAAAGAAGGAAATGGAGTGTTCCATTCCTAAAGAAAAACAGCATACGTAGTGCTTCACAGTCTACTTTCTTAGAGAAATTTCTCTTGGAATTGCTTTTTTAAAAGCACTTGTTTTGTGTCAGGGACAACCAATCCTGGTTGCTCATAAATTAATGTCTAGAGGAGTATTTGGAGTTGGAGGCCCTGCTGAGAGGAATATTTTCTTTTCTTGCGGTCCACTTTTGAGATCCTCCTGAAAAATCTCTCAAGTGCTTACTGGCATTGTAAGACTGCAGGCTGCCCACGAGCCTTTGGTACTTGGTGCCCTCCAGAAGTCTTGACAGTACAACACTAGAGTTCTGTTCTTGTAGGCTAAACCAGTGTGGAGGAGGAAGCTACTTGGGAATAGGTGTGGTTATTCATTTAGACATCTGAATCAACCACATTTAGTATTAAGGCTCAGGACCAGGCTTCCCAGTAATTTGTTGGCTTGGTTGTTCAATTTATTTAGCTATTGACTCACCAGGCAACTCTGGGCAGCTAACAGGGATTAAAAACATCCAACTAAAGGCAAATGATACAATACTAAAATAATAATAATAATAATAATAATAATAATAATAATAATAATAATAATAATATAAAAATTAAAATGCCAAACCCAGTCTAAACATCTGGCTGGCTGTGCAACCAACCATAATAATAATACCACAAAACAGACAAAGTAATAGAAAATGAAGAAGCTAAACTACTCTGGGACTTTAAAATTCGAACAGACAAGCACCTGCCACACAACACCCCAGGCTTAACAATTGTTGATAAGAAAGACAAAAAAGTCTGGATAGTGGATGTTGCAATACCTGGAGGCAGCAGAAAAGAGAACTGTAGAAAATCACAAAATACAAAGACCTGCAAATAGAAGTAGAACGACTATGGCAAAAGAAAGCAAAGATAGTACCAAAGTTATGGGCGCCTTGGGTGCAATCCCAAAACACCTGGAGCACCACTTGAAGACCATCGGTGTTGACAAAATCACCATCGGTCAATTGCAAAAGGTTTTACTTGAAACAGCTTACATCCTGGAATGATACCTTTAACACTAACAACAACATCTGCCTATCCCTGGTCCTTGGGAAGGACTCGATAGGTGGACAAAAATGCCAAATCCAGTCTGAACAACTGGCTGACTGCAGTCAACAATAATATAAGCGTTGTGTGCTGGGGGGAGGACATAGAACTCAACAGTTGGGCCAGGCCTAGCCATAACAGATAAAATAAAATTTGAACTACATTATAATAAAGTAGTCCAGTAACCCTTTTGCACATATGCAGTCATTAGGCCAGGATTTCTCAACCTTGGCCACTTGAAGACGTGTGGACTTCAACTCCCAGAATTCCCCAGCCAGCTGGAGAATTCTGGGAGTTGAAGTCCACATGTCTTCAAGTGGCCAAGGTTGAGAAGCACTGCATTAGACTGATGCATATATTCACTCACTTGAAGCCCAGGTTATCTCTACCTTTTATATCCCATTCAGTTTCTTGGGAACATGAAGGTTAAAATAAGAGGCCGAACAGAGCGGCTGGCTTTTGGCACTCATTTCCAGATGTGGGTTGTTTGGTTTAAGTTTAACGTGATGAGTGAAGCCAGCTATGGCACTTTGTAAACAATAATTTAGGACTTAGCATTATGTGCGAACATAGCCATTGTGCCTTATGGCTTAATAATCTCTTTGGATCCAAACAATGTATTGGTAATATTTCAGCCCAGATTTCTGATTACTGTATTTTCTGTTTTCTGAAAAGAATTAAATCCTATAACCAGTTTTCTGTAGGAACATCAGTTGAATAAAAGAGTGGTTCTTTAAAGAAATGGATATATCTGACTGTGAATGTTAATCTTTAGCAGCATTATACAAGCCTTGGCTGGGGTATGCTGTACACGCTGGAGAGAGGATGCATCTTTTCAGTTTGGATTACTTCTTCCTGGAACAATGGAACATTTTAATCTATTTGCATTAGCATCCTGTTACCTTGTCATTATTTATATTTCACTGTTTCTGTCAGATTTAATACAAGGGCAGTAATTAAGAAAGAACAAGTGTTTTTTTCTAACAGCCATACATTCAACTACAAACAAAAGAAATGCTGTTCTTGGACAGATGGGTCAAAATTACACCTCCAAAAGAAATAATTCAGTTTCCAATTTGTCTCTTCTCTGGCCTGCCCCAGGTATAACTCTGTGTCTCCAGTCAGTCAGTCAGTCAGTCAGTCAGTCAGTCAGTCAGTCAGTCTCTCTCCCTCCCTCCCTCCCTCCCTCTCTCTCTCTCTCTCTCTCTCTCTCTCTCAGTTTTTATTTTGATTTTTTTCCCCATAGTGTCTACTATTGACATACGCTCCAATGTAGGTTTATCATACATGGCGGGCTTCAGCATGCAAGCCTGTATCTGTTTTAATTCTGTATTAAAACGGGGAGCCTCAGGACCAGTACGGAGCAGTGCATTTTCTGGAATTGCAAACAGTCTGCTTTCTCTGGTAATGTTTTCCTAGGGTCTTGGTCTGTCTTTCCTTTTCAGTATAACCCCTTTGAAAACTGGAGCTGCCAGCGATGGGGATCATGCCTTTTCTGAAGGGGCATCCTGTCAGGCTCATGGGGAAAGTGATGCTCGATAAAGGCTCCTGGGCACAGTGCAGCAGGCAGCCTCCCTCCCCCTCCCCTTGCCTTGTTAGCAAGTAAAGACAAGAAGTTGCGCTTTCACCTAGCTATTAATTGGGCATCTTTTCACAAGAACTTGTAAGCTAAAATCACTGTCAGGCGTGTTGTTTTGCCTTGGCTTGGCTTGCATTCCAGATGGCTTGTTAGTGGCATTTCTAGCAGAAAGATGGGAAGCGAAAGTTCAGAAGGAGAAAACTGCCAGGTGAATTGTTCCTTCCTATCTACATCCTTTTTGACTGATTGATTTAAAGATTTCCCAACTCATAAAAATGCAAGTTGGGGGGGGGGCGTACAACAGCAATAACAAAATCACAATTTTAGGAATTCTTTCTCCTTTTCCTGACTCCAGACTGTGGTTTCCATTCAAATTTTGCTTAGCTGTGCTGTTATATCTTTTTATAATCTTTTGATTTTACATTTGGATTTTAGATAACTGTTGGAGAACATGGGAGGAACATGGAATGGAAAAGTATTGTACCTGTGATTCTTGCAGGACAGCAAGGATTAAATCCTTGCCTAGTTTTAATCTATAGTTAATCTTTCCCTATTAACCTATAGCTGAACTTAGTGACCCTTCTCAGGGCAAGGTTGTATTCACCCATAGCTGACCCTTCATGGTTAGCCTATATCTAACCTTAATAACCTAATAAATGTATTCACCTGTAGTAAACATCTCCTGAGAAAACAAAAGATAAGGGGATGAGTCCACAGCACAGAAGAGATCAAAAGGGAATCCCAGCTAAGGGGATGAAGGACTTCCTGAACAATTATTAATCTCTAAATGTTATACCTCCTTAAAGCAAAATGTATACAAACTCTGATTTCTTTATGTTCGGGGAGCCTCTTTTCACAGAGGTATCCCTTTTACTGCTGCACACCAATAAAGGATCTTTGCTCTAAAAGGTTTCTTGTGTCCGGTGAAGTTATTGGCAGCCGTCTCCGGGCAAGAACCCCGTAGCCTTTGTGTCCCAGTTTGGTTGATTGTTTAACTTTTATGCTGTACAATCTTATCTGATTCTAAGTAGCATATAATCAGCAGATCCACAGAAATTAAATTAACAAGCAATAATATTGTATTTAGGAGATAAATAATACATTACTTCAGCAGATAGACTAGCAGATACTGATCAGTGGATTAATTAAGGTGTTACTACCAGTATGTTTATAAATTTTCCTTTTTGCTGAAGCTTTTTGGCATATTTCCAAAAATATTGCCTAGCTCTGCTTTGTGGTTATAGGATCTTAAAAGCTTATAAGACAAATGGCTGTGGTGGTCAGAAATATAATCAAGAAGACAACTGTTGAGACTTTTTCTGCCAGTGGATTTTTTTTTCATTCTGAACACGAACTAAGCGGTGTAAATATTAAGCCCCTAAATATTTTCTTTCTGTGATTTTTATTATTTGCAGTTAATTTTATGAAAGTGCTGTGCAGCTTTCTGCAATATACCTTAAGTCCTGTATTTCTGTTTAAAATGTATGGATTGCTTTTATAGAGAGAGCTGTAAGTAATAGTTCTGTGCATCTTAGGGCTAGTAAAATGTTCACAGCTGAATTGTTAACCATTGCCTGGAATAGGTATAAAAGCAAATATATTACATTTTTCTCCATTTTTTTATGAGGGGAAAATTATTGTGCCTTTAAGTATGATAACTTTGTTAACAATGTTTCGATACGCACTGCAGACTAACCCTAATTCTGTTTGATCCCTATTCTCTTTATATGACCAAATCCCCTCAAGATTTTTATTTTATCCTGATCATTCACTTTTGTATTAAATCCACATTCATTCAACACCCATTTATACTTGACCTGTTTTACGACACATTCTTCTTAATTGAGCCAATGGCTAGATATTGGAAATCTTGGGCTCTAGCTGACATTGCTTAATGCCAGATCTGCTTGCCTTTATCCATGATGTTAATTGCATACGGAAGGACATATCTGGCTTGTATACCTGGGACCTGGATGGGTAAGAAGGAAAATTGCAACCCCAGGATGGGGAGGAGAAGTGGCTACTTTGGTACACGAAGCTCTGCAGATGGTCAAAGGTGCTGTTCTGTTTGAACTGTTGGACCTTATCAGGAGGTTTGCACTGAATTCATCCAGGCTTCTTGTCCTGGATGATTTCATTTACTGTCTTTCAGGAAATGGGGTGGAGGAGCCTTGTGATTTCCTAGCCACCATGACAGCTCGAGTCTTTATCTCGGATCATCACAGACTTGACTTACCTAGACAGCTTCACATTGAGTTTTATCTTAGAGCAGGTAAGATGTGATCTAGAGCTGGGAGACATTGTCATCAGTCTTTTATTATAGTCATATTGCTCTCTGATATCCATGGAGCATTCTTGTGCCATTGACCCCTGCAGGGAAGAAGGACTTATTCAATTGGTTCACCTGATCCACTTGATTTTTAGAATGTATGGAGATTTTTCCAGTAGCCTAAGCAGATAGTTTTATGGCTGTCTGGTTGACTCCTGGAATATGGGTGTGGTAAATGGTTTGATAGGATTTATCTCTGAGTGGATTCTTGCTGGTCACTAATCCATAGGGGCTTCTTGATTTACTGAGGAGCTTTGGGAGATGCTGACAGAAAACAGAGAATGAATATGACCAGATACAAATGCAAACTCTGGTTTGAACCTACAGCTTGGCATGAAGAGCAGCAAAGCATTAATATTTGTCAGACTTATCCATCAGCAGATTGCTATATGGTGATGCTGTTTAGAGTTAAGGAATGACAGGGCAGTAGAGTATTTGGTGAGTTGCTGTGAGGAATTTGCAAAACATCTGGAGGATGAAATTGCTCACATTCTCTTGGAGTTGTAAGCTAGTTGGACAGATCTTGTAGAGAAGATTGGGTGAAACCTTGCAGTGTAATCTGGGATTTGCTTGAGCCTGTTCATTTTGAGGAAGTGGACTGGTTTCTCGCTGATCATAGTTCCACTACTGTACTTCTGAACTTGATCCCTGGCTTACTTGGCTTGTGAAAGCTGTTGGGGTTGGGGTTGGGGGTGATGGTAAGCAGGGTCCAAGTGGTGGTAAATGGTTCTTTGAATGAGGGCACTCTGGTGCTGGAATGAAAGAGGTGGTGCTTCATCTTCTCCTCAAGAAGCCATTCCTCCATACCCACAAAGTAACAATCCAAAATCAGTACTCCCCCCCCCCCAAAAAAATACATAGGAGAAGTTCAGTCACATTCCTCAAAGGCCTGTTGGAACAGCTAGGGCTTAATGGCTTTCCATTAGGATTGATACCAGTTTAATCTCATAAGGTTTGGTGCCAGTTTAATCTCGGGGGGATATTGTTCCAAGGAAGGAGAATAGCAGTTTGCTTATAAAAATAAGTATTTAAGTGTTAAGTATTTCAGACAATTGTTAGGACCTGGACCTTCCACTAGGTATTTGGGGATGTAATGGGTTTTGTTTGTTTTTCCTAAGGTGAATGAGGCTGCCAGGTCTTGGTTTTGATTTGATTCTTGCTTAATCTTAATTTTTAGTCTGATTACTATATTAGGGAACTGTTAGCCATTAAGAGTCCTTATAACTGGAGTGTTCTATGGGCATGCATGCATGCATGCATGCATAAATAAATAAGTCCACACCCACTCCATTCAGTTATAATTCTCCTGACATACTAAACTCTCACCTCTGTATAATCGTGCAAATGTTTATTTCTTCTGACATTCATTCCTTAAAATAGACCACATAGTACCCACATCCTTTTAACCAACGTTTATACATCATAAAATTCACCTACTTTCTCATCTTTAATAGATATTCTACCATGGTACACAAATTAATCCACTTGCTCTAGTTTTTCACCATCTATAAATAACTTAAAACTGTTCACTCAATTTTCTTGTCAAACACAATAATTACCTTGGTCGTTAATACAGTATTTTTCAGATTTGTACTTCTAGTTGCATCAATCAAATTAATGTTCATTGTAAATAATTTGGACTCTGAGCCAATAGCACATGTCATCCCAGATCCAATCTATCATGCTCCCACTGAGCCCCTTAGGAGCCAGAAAGGACATGGGTTGAACTGCAAGGGGCTGGGGAGCAGCATTCACTTTAGAGTCCTTAAGCCAGAAGGCATTCTAGATAACATGGCGAGGTGCCTTGCTATCTGTAAAGACAGCTTTGGCACGTTTGGGCAGTATGTCATAAGCATAGTTTTGCTCTAGGCCTTGCAAACCATCATACTGTTGCCTACATCCCACCAACCTGGTGGAATATGCAGCATACTGACATATACTCAGTGTTTGCTACATAGGTGGTGCCTGGATAGTCTAATTTATGCATGACATGGTATTCATCCACTGCTATAGATCTGTTTCAATCACAGATCAGTCTGCTCAGTGGTAGAATCATCAGCCAGCATCAAAAAAAATTTGATTCAAGCTTTAACTTCTGCATTTTCAGAGTCTTATGATCACTTTTCAACAATTGCTTTGCTGTAGTGCTCTGATCCCAATATGACTTGCTAGTTCCTATGCCACTGAGATGGAGGAGGTGAGAACATCTTCATTTTGCAATTGCAAATCTGCTAATTGGTCAGATCAGACAGTTTTCTGCAGTTAAAGACATTTTCGGAAAACAAAATATTACTTGCTTGATCCTTACTGGAGCAAACCAAAGGTTTAGTCCAACATTTTGTTCCCACAGTTACTATTGATTTATATGAGCTTTCTTAGCTGTGATACAACTGTCTGTTCTGCAGTTTCATCCTAAGCCTTGGACTAAGTTTTTGGTGCCCAGATGAAAGGTTACATGATATTGCTTGTCTCTTCTGATCAAGACATTCGGTGGATCAAGTCTCATTGTGTCTTGAAACATTTCAATTCTTTTTTTCTCCCCTTGAAAATGTATACTACTAGTATGTCCAAAATTCTTGTGTGCAACAGGTCTCTATTCATAATCTGCTCCAAATGTAGGATAATTTCTTGGTGCTATCTATGGGATAGGTTATCTGATGATTCAGGGTGAGATATCATTACAATGATGATACTTATACATAATTTCCCTGGACCAGGCTGGAGATGCTGTGGTCAGAGATAGGAACTCAATTCTTTGTTGATCCCTTTTTTCTGTTTTGGGACCAACAAAGAGGGTCCCATCGAGATTGTTGTTCTCCTAACATCAGAAAATGTCAGGAATTAATGGAAGCGGAACTGGTTCAGCTCCTAATGACTTCACAACTATGTATATACTTGCTTGATGCTAAGCTTATCATTCAAATTTTGATTATAATATGACTGAATAATGGCTTTATGTGGTGTATATTGTCTAAAAATGAAATCTCCATATCTTTTTCTATCAAAGAATGTATACTTAGGTTAGACCAAACATCTGCAATACACTACTACTGCTAGAAGAGAATCTTCTTGAGTAGTGAATACATTTTGACTTAAATAATTAAATGTTTTCCTGACTAGTGATTTAAATGCTGTTTTAAATTGATTTGATTTTTAATCAAACCTACCCTGATTAACATAACATTGTTTTTCCCAATTTATCCTCCATGCACATACGCAGGCATGGACAGACTAATGGAAAAAATAGTTTGAATGAGGAGATGAATCTTTGTACAAAAACAAAAACTTCTTGCTCGAGTCTTGTTCTTTTCCACAATTCTAACCTCCTTTTTCAGGGCTTCAGATATCTTAAAATGGACCACTTTACTCCAATCATATGATGAAGTAGGTTGTAATCCATAAATGTTTATGCAGTACTCTAGTAGATTTGTTAGACATTAAGGTGCCATAAGACTCATATTATTTCCTTCTAAGACAGTAATTGATTCTTGAGAAGATGTTGGCATATTTCCATGGGAAACATTCATATGGCTTGAGAATAATTTCAGATGGCTGGTAGATTTATCTCGCCTACTCATTCCCTTGGTTTCATGTTTCCAGTTTTTAATTTTTCTGCATGCCTACTACTTGCTACTATCTCACTCCTTTTTTTTTTTAACCATTTCACACTCTACATAGCCTGTTTTGGAAACTCAGAAAAGTTCAGGGATAATTTATCTTGAAGCTCAAGTGAACTTGGTTAAGAAATTGTGAATGTGATGATACGGTGTTAAAAATTCAGCAGCATGTCTTCAACACTTTGAGAGTGCTTAAAATACTACTGGGGATCGCAGTTGTGTTGTGTGGGCTAATGTCAAAGCATGAGGGTCTTATTTTGAATGTGTATGTTTCCAATAGCTATAGAGATATTTCAAGCTTTGTTGCTGTGGTTACTATGCAGTATCTTTAGGATAAAAGTAAATTAGCAAATTAATATTGGAAGAAATTCACCTTTTCAGAAATGTGGAAATCAGATGAGTTTTTTCTTCTTCTTTATTTAGAACGTTTATAAGAGTGTTCATGCTCTTGGAGTCCAAATGGAGACAGTTTTCATATCAGTAGAAATATAGGACATTTTACTGCAGTCAACCCATATTGATGTCAGGTTCTGAATTCAGAAAGAACTTTAGTATGAACAGAAAATCATTTCTAGAAAGGTTAATTCTGATTCTGCAACAGTTTACACTGAAACTTGTAATCCTGAGGCTCCTGAGCCCCCTCAGTTTTAGCTTCATTTGTTCATGTATTTCCACTTATGATTTCTCTCCTGGCCAATAAATGGCCACCCCATTTATTCCCAAATTGCTAAAACATAGACTGTATGTGTTATAAATATAATACAAATTTTACACAGGTCAGAGAAAGCTGGTGTAGGAATTAGATTGTTGTTCATAAAGTTCAATATAAAAGTATGCAGTGAATGCTGCCCAGTGTTTTACAAATTATTTTAAAATGACAGCTTGATCACAGGTGGTAGGGGTTGACTTTCATTTGTATAAATCTAAATGAGGAAGCGATACCTGATTACTTCATGAAGACCAAAGTGTTTACTTGGCAAAAAGAACCAGTTTCTAGCATGGGCAGGTTCAGGCCACACCTGTTTTGAAGTGTGGTTGGGATGGAAACAGCAAAGGATGACTTAATTTCCATTGGATGGGTGGGGGGAATAGATCAAACAATTGATGCACAAGCCAAACGACTCCAGAAACACTGAGAACCCTTGTATCATACTGAGACCAAGTGTTTATTTTGTCGTTTGTCTGTATAGAAGCATAATCCAAGCCAGGGATGTCTGCAGGATGTGGTAAAAAAAGTCAAGATGGTGGCCACAAATATGTGATCAAAGCTTCACCTGTTGTTATGTGCAATCCAAGCGCTGTGTCTGAACCTCTGAATCTCTTTCTCAATGTCCTTTATTTTTCTCTTTCCTTTGGATTGCACAAGCAACCTTTCTTTTGAGTTGCACAAAAACTCTGACATCACAGAATTATTTGTACATTATGACAGATAGGTACAAATATTTCTTTGTGCTTATATTGGTGGAGTGTAGGTGATTGCAAAGTTCTGATCTCTGCCCTTCATTAATAATTTCTCAGCATAGAACAGCCTGGCAAGTGGGAGTGCCTACTGGAAAGCTAAGCATGGTTGGGTTTTGTTAGTACTTGATGAAAAACTATCAAGAAATCCCAGGTCTGTAGCTAGATTGGAAAATAGAAAGAAAGAAAGAAAGAAAGAGAGAGAGAGAGAGAGAGAGAGAGAGAAAAGAAAGAAAGAAAGAAAGAAAGAAAAGAAAAAGAAAGAAAGAAAGAAAGAAAGAAAGAAAGAAAGAAAGAAAGAAAGAAAGAAAGAAAGAGAGAAAGAAAGAAAGAGAAAGATCATCAGATGTCATGCTCTCAACTCTACACTCTCAACTCTACAAACATGGGTGTGAACCAAGACCATGGAGCTCTTTGTTTCTTTGAAGTCCCTCTGGTATCTGGATTACTTTGTTGAAAGTGCCAAAAAGGATGGGGTGTTGGCATACTTTTGATAGCTTGTTATGCCCCAACAGCAAGATTCTCACAGGGTCTTCTTTAGCTACTGTACTGAAAAGGAAAAGGCAGCATAATGTTAACGTAAATCTCAACAACTAAATATTGTTAGCTTTAGGGCCCCATTTAATTCTGAATTTCCTAAGGCAGGACTTTTTTTTTTTTCATTTTCTTGGTAACTATCTTTGATGAAGAGGAGTTATAGCTAACAATTTACCAGATGAGGAGGGATCTCCAGATCTTCTGAACTTGGAGTGCTTTCAAAAACAGCCTGTTCTTTCCCAGGGTTAAAGAAGACATTACAGGCACTTCCATGTAACATGTTTAATTGTAAAAATTCTAATGCCCCACATGTGCCCCCATTTCATTCCACAAGTGGCTGGAGTAGTGCAGTTTCCAAACTATGCAATTATTGGGAGTCAGGCAGCATATACATTTAATAATAAACTAAATAAATAAACAGTTATAGTTGGATAACACTTTCCAGAAACAGGATATGTGCTGCTTTCTGTCATTGCAAACTGCAGCCAGAAGTAGCACAGAGCTAGTGACATGAGAGGATCTCATTATATACAGTACTGTAGAAGCAGTGTAAAAAGCAACCACTTCTTGTTTTGTGTTTGAACATATATTCTTATATTTTAGGGCATTTGACATGTCATACTGAGACTTGTATATTAAGATGAAGGCAAAGACTCCCCAGGAGTCATCAAAGAACTAAGGGAGTTTCACAGCCTGGTACGTTTTGTATGATATGCTAAATAATATTATAGCTAAGTGGCAAATAAGTCAACTCTGGCTTTTCCCATGCCCACTGAGAGCTTTCACTTATTGCTGGTGGCTGTCAAGCTAGGCTTTCCATGTTATGTGAAACAGAGATGTTGATTTTGTCTTCTCTGAACCATGTAGAGGAGAAAAAAACCACAGTATGGTTTGTTTTATATTTCTTTCTCTGCTTGTTCCACCAAAAACTGGAAGGTAATTGAGCTTACTGGGAACATAAAGTTTGCATCTGCCATGAGACCCTTGCCTATACTCCCCTTTGTATCAGTGTTCCTTGTTCATGGAAGCTTAGAAGCCAATGAGGGCAATGCATGCTGAGCGCTTTGGTGGCACATTGCTATAGTAGTATGATCTAATATGTACAATCTCCCAGGAAATCTTGGAATTATCCATGTGCCGCTCAGATGAAATTTGATTCTGTTGCCTCTTCCTTTCAGGCTTATTTAAATCCTTGCTTTCTTTTGTTTACATTCACAATTTCATTTTCCTGTCCCCTAACCCACTCTTCACATTGTCTCTATCATTCCTAAATTTTGTGCACTGCCTGTTCTTTTACATTTTCCCAATGCAGCTTTCATATTCAGGTCATAAGCTGTGGACTCAGCAGGGGTCTCAGAATTTTCTTTTTTATACTCCTATTCCACTCTTCATGCAAGGTGCTTAAAACAGTTTACATGGTTCTTCCCAATTTCTGTTTGCACAGAAATGCTGAGCTGCCATGATTATCCAACATTTCAGTGAGGTTCATGGCTGGAGAATTGAGTTTAAGGCTAGAAGTTGCAGGAGATTACTCCAGCTCCCTGGGACGTTACTGGCAGTAATGGGCCAGTATTGATCTAGTGATCCTTTCAGAGAGTTTCTAGATCAGGTTTGGTCTGAGCATATAGGGGAAATGCATTTCTTCTGAGGGATCTCTGTAACTTTTATCTGTCTTCTTAATTTAATTGTTGAGGAGGCAGGTAAGATCCCTTCTGAGGGACCGCTGGTCTTGAGTTTTCTATTGGTGGCAGTGATAGGACAAGTAATGGCATTAGGAAAATAGAGAAAGTACAGAATGGGTTCCCTCCCTCCCTCCGTCCCTCATGGTTGGGTACACTTTCAAATACTCAGTCCTCTTGGTGTAATTTAAACAGCCATATTGTTTGTATTTAAGAGTGTTAAAAGCAGAGTACACACCATTTCTGTTATATCTTTTTCTAAAAATGAATGAACTTCACACACATGCTGGATAAATAAGCAGAAAAGAAATTACAAAATTTTTCCAGTTAGTTGATCAAGTAAATGTGAGATGGAGTGGGAGATTGCCATATGATTTGATAGAATTAATATAGAAACAGATAATAGTCACATTTGTGTCTCAGCCCATGTCTGGTTTTTACTTTACTCTCCAGTATACTGGCAAAAAGGTGAAGTGATCTATTTTACATCCTAAGAAAAACCTTTGAATTCATTCAGTTGGTGATTGAAGAGCACTGAGAGTAGATAGGAAGCTAAGCAGGGTCACTCCTGATTAGTACTTGGATGGGAGAGCCACATGGGCTTACCAAGGTTGTAGTTTAGACAGGGAGGTTAAAAAATCCAGAAGAAGGCAGTGGCAAACCATTTCCATTAACACTGCCAAGAAAAATCACATGGCTTCCATCACCCACAGTCAGTTGCAATTCAAGGGTGTCTTTAAAATCAAGCTGTTTAATAGCCTCTCATTAATTTCAGTTGATTCATTTGTTCCACTTTTATACTGCCCAGTAATATGAGCAAATAAACAATGATGGGATTATCTGATCTGTGAATGATTGGTGAATGTCACCAAGCAATGTTCAAAAATTATCTTGGAATAACTGAACTAAAGTAATCCCAGTTTTAGATAACATTGATTGAGGAATTGTTTTAGCCGCTTCATCAGTCACTAGCTGGGTAAATGCAAACGCCTTTCCTTGCCAATAAGAGAAGCGATGTGTAATTGCAGAGGATGGTGGCGGTTTAATTGCCAGAGTTTGAAGCAAACTAGGCCATATTTAATGGACCATGAATACTAGTGTGGTATGAAAACAAGCAGGTACCATGTTCTGCAATTGCTGTGGTGGGATGTCTCCTGCTGTTTTTGAACATTACCGAATGCCTGGATGGTTTTAAGGTTTATGTTTAATGTGCTCATGATTTTTAAAAAAATATGCTGATAGAAATAGGGTGGCTCTTGGCTTCATTTCCAAGTACTGAAGCTACTACTAGAGAGGCTTTCTAATATGTGTGCTCTCATGCCTTTCAGCTTAATTCTTACAAAAACCAACCCTCAACATTTGCAGCCCACAAGAATTTTAATACCATGAATGTTTGGGTATTTCCAACAGAGCTAGGAGATGGCAGCGCAATCTTATAGCTTGTTTTTGTTAAGCCTGTATGAAACAAGTATTTTTTGAACGGGAACATTCTGATCTGTGTGCATATTTAATAGTTTCGGCTAAAATACTTTGTAGCCAAGGACAATATCAGTTGGTATTCTGTCCTTACACTGCTGTCCTTGATAGGCTTCGTCTCTCTGTTGTGAAACAGTTTACTGAAGTCTTGTTTCTTCTGGACTGGAATGCTGGAAGTGTAGGCTGGTATGGGAAATACTTGCGTGTCTTTTGTGAAACAGTTCGCATTTCACAAATGGCACCATTGTTTTAAAACTCTGTAGACAGTAAAGTGTGGCTAGATTGGGCTCAGGGTTTAAGATATTTGAAATTCAAACACTCTGAGTTATTTGAAGGTCTCGTTTTCAAGAAAGAGAAGAAAGATGGGCTTCACTCTTCTCCCTTGGATTTTTCTGTATGCATGAATAGAACAGACTTTGTATGATTTATTATTGTGCAGTGACCTGGAAATAAAGGATCTTGCTCAATGAGGACTAAAGCTGTAAATAGGATTCGGGGCCGCTCAAGGAAAGAAAACTTCAATGGTAAAATACAATTTCAAAATGCATGCTTTACTGACTTATTCTTAGTATCATAACTAAGCCATTGATAAAATAGCATTTGCTTCTTGCTTATCTATTTCAATTGATTTCCTCTAAAATAGGACTTGTTCAAATAACTTTAGTTAGAAATGGTTATCAGTGTAAGATATCTTCTTTGTATGCAGTTTTCCTTGAAGAGGAGCAGATTTGGTTCCGTATCTCTGTAGAGCGTTTTAGATATTGACACTTCTGTGTAAAATGTTAAGCTCTAGGAGAAGAAAAAGCACAGCTTAACTATGTCAAGAATCTTCTACCATAAATACATTTTTATTGAATCTGTATTCCATATTTTCTTTTGGATGGTATTGAATAGAAGAACTATGGAATCAGCTGTTAGGTAACTAGATAGATGATTTGTCATAAGCCAGACTTTTCTTTCTTATTTATTAGAAAGGGGAAAAAAATCCTGTTAGCTTTGTTACCAAATTATAGGTAGTTTCCAGTTTAAGAACGAGTTCCATTCCCAAGGTCTGTCCTTATGTTGAAATTGTATGTAAGCCAGAACAGTATTATTATATGATACTGTATTGTGTAATTAACTGGAACCATTGTGTATTTAATTCGAATTTTGCTATAGTAGGCTCCGTTCTTAACTATGGGTCATCTGTAACTTGGACGTTCTTAACCTGGGGACTGCCTGTATTTGTTTCTCAGCCATATGAAATGGCCAGTGTTAAATTAGCTGCCATCAACTAAGACTTTTTGTGGATGTGCTAGCTAATTTTGAAATCTAATGTTAAACCCCAAGTATTACAGAAACTCAGGTAATTCATAGATAATTAGCTGTAGTAAGTCATTTGCTCCATCCCTTGAGCCACCATTTAGCATCTGGTTCAACCTGCCAGGTACTATTTTGTGTTTGGCTCCTATTGGTATATGTTTTGGGGGGAGGAGGAGGAGAAAATTACAGTGGATCTCCAAAACCTGAGATCTGCCCATTTCTTACACTGAAAAGCACAGATAATATCCACAGGGTGCTCCATAATCTCCTATCCAACCCCTGATCAGACCCAGATCTGCCTAGTTCCATCAAATCCCTGCATTATGTTCCTTTGACATGTACCTTAAGGAATTTTAGCCCCTTGTAGGAAGGCTTTGAAAATGGCGTTGCAAATAACAAAGATCTAATGATATGCTGGTGGCCAGTAGCTTATGTAGCTAAATCTTTTAAGTGGTTGAATGAGGAAACAAGGAATTTCAGTGATGTGACATGAAATAAAAATAGATCCACAGCTTCCTGACTCCTAGGAAATCTCTGCAACCCCAGAGACTGAGGAAGACAGCAAAATCAGCTGGCCCTTCCCAGCATTCCGGAACAAAAATGTGCATGCTAGTAATTACGTCACTACTTTCTCGTATAGTTAGAAGAGGTTCTTCCTACACTTGGTTACACCTTCCTACACCTGCCAATAGTTAATTACATTAGTTTCCTTCTCTTGTATTGCTTCATTGTTGAGTTTTGTGCTTTTAGCTCCTGCTCTGTGGTTGGTTCTCCTGTTTTTTCTCTATCCTCCGCAGACAGGTCTTACATCCATGAGAAATCCTATTCCCATATTCCTAGGGCCTTGTGTACATAGACTTGAGTACCTAGCTACCTATCATTACTGCAAGGTTTCTCTGCTATCTCAAGGAACCTGTATTATGTCATAGTGCCCTGTGGAAGATTCCTAGTAGCTGGCAGAAAGGCTGTACTGGGCGCTTCTCCCTACAGCAGCTCTTCAGAGGTAGCAAAGAGCAGTTGTGGAAGACTTTATGGGGTAAAAAGGAATGGGGGCTACTCTTAATCTGTTCAGTTTTGGCAAGATGGGTAAAAGTCCTCATTTTGTTAATAAGAATTCACCTATCTTTTCTTTTATTACAATGGTAGGTTTAAATAGCAAAACAGGAAGTGTAATGAGACACTTTACCATCAATTTCCTGATTATATTGTTTGCTTCATGATCTAAGAATGTTAGTACATAAAATTATGATAAGCATTTGCTGGATAAACACAACAGAATGATACCATCATAAACTTTAGTATTCAATACTTGCTCAAGGAGTCAGACAAGTGATTGTTATTAACCTTAAATAAGTGCAGTATTCCAACAAATTGGCTTGGAAATAGTTATAACTGCTTTTTAACTCTGTTCACCCGTGACCACATAATATATAGTTTGCTAATATTCAATACAGAGTGCAGCTGAGGGTGAAAAACTTAGAATATGAAAGAATATACTGAGTGTAGCCCAGTTCATGATTTATTGGATTTACCATGTTTTTTAGTTTGCTGTGGGGGGTGGGAGCATAATATAGCGATAATAGTGAATCACTGAACCTTCATCTTTGTTTTTCCACTCTTTTCAGCAAAAAGATTAAATCTATCACTGTTAACACTAATCATCATTTATTATAAGTGTATATAGGATTTTATGTCAGATCATTAGATAGTGCAGTACATATATGGTAGCTATCAGAAGTAGCACCTGTCTCTTTCTTTCTCTCAGCAATTTACAGTAGATATGTTTTGCAGGTTGAAAAATTCCCTGAACTTCTGGTTATTATGTAATATTTCTGGCTATTGTATAATATATTCTTTGAACTGAGAGTGTGCCTCAGCCAAATCTAGTACATTCTTAAATATTTGGAAAAAGAATCATGTTTGGCTAGGTCAGTTGGGAATTTTGAAAGTGATAGTTCCAACAGATCTGTATAAGTAGCATGTTGAGGAAGATGAGCTGGTCAGTGCCTTGAAGCTCATAATGTGCTTGACTTATACAAATGACTGACAGTCTCTTCTGTCAAGTGCTCATTGGAGCATCGTGGAGAGAGAGTGGGATACAAATGTAAAGATACTCATCAACTTCCTCAAATGTTCTGGACCAAACCCTAATTCCACCCTACAGTGATCTGCAACATTCTGTTATCATAAAGGCTCTTATTTCTATGTTGGCAAACTGAAAAGCTTCAGGGATTCAAGCTTGGCCCAGAGGGATCTAATCTGCCAGATCCTGCAGTTTACTTTTTACTCAAGGAGGTAGTGGGATTGGAGAAATGTGATTTATCTTCTGATTAATATTCACTGAGTCTGATGTCTCCTTCATTTCACTTCCCTGTTGACTCTGTTAGTGAGTCAGACCATTATTTCTGTCACTTGCTTTTATATGCCTCTGCTTTTGATATGACCTAATGTCTTCTCTCACAGCATACTCTGTGATCATTAGTTGACCCCAACGATCCAGGGAGAAAACCGAGTAGCTTTAGCTGTTCAAAAATGTTCTGATCCTCACAGTTTCTGAATCTGATCTGATTTGTTTTGCAGCATTCAGGGGCAGTAACTTCTCAGCATGGATAATAGATGCGCTTTGTTAACTACCTCAGTAAGCTTGCCCAATTTGCAACCAGGAGAGAATGTAAAAATAGAGCACATGCTGCTGAAAAGCTATGAGACAGATCAGTTCTAGTAGAAATAATAGGGCCGGTGAAAGTGAGACCCTTTCAAAGTTTTTGCATTGTTGGAATCTTTGCCTCGCTATTTGTCAGCCAAGGAAACTTTGCACCTTAGCCACAAAATGCTTTTTGCAGCTCAGTGGATTCTGGGAAAGTGATCTGCACCTCTAGAACATTTATTAGGTTTATTCTGTCTGGATATCGTTTGACAAAAATCCAAAAGCTTCTTAATGAAGTTGACCTAACTGTTGTACCTCAAAGTGTTGGGAAGGAGCATGAGTATTGACTAGTGTCCCCACCATTGCTAGCCATCTCATAGAGGGTCTCAATGTGAACTTCTCTGGGAACCAGAGATTTTAGCAATGTGGCCAGGAAGCTGTAGCTCTAACCAGAGTCAAATTCTGTCCTTCAGTAGAATGCTTTGTTTATTCCATATTGCATAGATATGTTTCATTGATAGTTTAATGGCCCTACAGTGATCTGTAGCCTCTCCTAAACAGGAGCCCTCCATCTGGTTGCGAATTAGTTGTAGTCCAATGCATCAAGAAGGAAGCTTTCTTAGAGTTTAATAGTGTTGAGGTTACAAATGGGAGTCTGGGAAATTTGTGAGTGGAGAGGATAGCAAAAATAAGAGATTCTGGTTTCTTGTCTTCTCCTCTGCCCTTTCTTTGGCTAGGGTCATATAAGAGACTTGATTACTGAATTAACCCATTTTCTGAGTTTGCATGGTATACTGAGGCATGAACTAGCCAAACAGTTTGGGTTCACAGATAAGTTAATTTATCCTATGAGTCTGTGAATGTATTGTGTTGTGTGTCTGTACCTTGCAAGTTAAAAATGAAGTAACCTTAAAACTAGCCGTTAGTACATTGTATGAATGCAGATGCTAGTTCTTTTTACTAAACTATTAAGCATATTGTGTAAACCTAGCCAATATGATTAATAATAACATGTGGACTATTTCTCTTTAACTTGATTTTTTAAAAAATCTTACAAAGTTTTCTGCATACAGTAGTTCTAATACAGATATTGGAATTAAGAAACTTTGTAATAGGTTCAAATCCAGATAGTGTCTCATATAAATGAAGGCTTTAGAATAAACAATGATTCTGTTGCTATTTGTGATAGATTATCTTTATATTTTATTGGAAGTGTTGTTAAAACATTTTGCTCTACTTTTAAATTCTTTAAATAGGATGCATTTTACTGCAGATTCTAAGTTCAGAAGGACTAACTTGTATCAGCTTCACTAAATCTGTATATTGAAAACATGCTTTGCACTATAGAGGTATGCAGAAAGATTATGAAAGGCAGTAGATGAAAAATTGTCAGTTTAAATGCCCAACACTTAGAGATCCTTTTTTGAAATCATCAGTATTATGTTTATAAAGAATAAACACTTTTTAATATATATATTTCTTTAAATATATTAAAATCATCAAAAAATAAATGCTGATAGATCCTACCCTTCTGTATCCATTTTCTCTTTTTCCCAGGTTCTGATGTTGAACAAGATGCTGCTGTCAAACTTGCTCAAGAACGTGCTGAGATAGTTGCCAAGTATGACCGCGTAAGTTTATATAATTCTGAAATAGTTGTGTAATGGGCTATTCCACTCTCCTGGACTGCGTAATGGTTGGCTCAGTTGATCAGATGATGAACAAATGCACATCAACACTTGCTCCATTATCCCATTCTTAGCTGGTCATTGTGGTGCCCTCTGTTTTCTAGCTAGCTGTTGTGGCAACATGTTGTACAAGGGAAGAGCAGGAGTATGTGAAAAGATTCACTCCAATTTCAGATAGGAAATAGCACCTACCTTATTTTGTAGTATTTTCTATATTACAAGGATCAGGAGGTCTGGGGAAAAAGGGAAAAGAAATTTCTCTTCTGTTGATTCATTTATTGAAAATATTTCCTCTTCATCTTTCATGTACTACACTCCAAGTAGTGTATACAATGAAAAATTTTATTTTATTTTATTTTATTTATTTATTAAATTTTTCAGCCGCCCATCTCCCCCCAATGGGGGAACTCTGGGCGATTCACAACAAACATTAAAAACATAAAATATATAAATACATAAAACCTTAATTAAAAACATTACTAAAAAGGGGAAGGAGAGTCCAAGAGGATGAAAAATCTGAGGCTGAAAGCAGAAGGCCTCTATGGGGCTAGCCATCCCCATGCTTGAGGTATTCCCACCCCACCCCATTCAAAAATACATTTGAATATGAGAAAATATGATGATTAAATGAAAGAAACTAACCATGAAGAGATAGAAGAAGGTGACAGTCATCACGGAAGCCTGCTCAGCTGGACTCTTCCTGTTCCCCCCATTAAATGGATCCTAAAATACCATTTAATGTGATAATACACATGTTCTCATGAGAAGAAGTTAATAGATTCCATAAAGGTTCAAACTAACAATCTCTCTAGAACAGCATTCTCTTTCTATCACTAGTCAGGCAAATGGCCTTAAAACTCATAAGCAGAATATTTATTTATATTATTATTATTGTTGTTGTTGTTGTTATTATTATTAAATTTGTATGCTGCCCATCTCCTCCCAATGGGTGACTCTGGGTGGCTCACAGTTAAAATCAGAAACCCCATCAACAATCAAAAATCCCCCATAAATAGTTAAAATAAATTAATCCATTAAAAATCAAATATAGACAGCCGACCCTGTACATAGATACTAAAAACATTCAAGATGACGGCGGGGGGTAAGGTCAATCACCCCACAAGCCACCTCCATTTGTGCGAGCCCCCATCTGGCCCCCAGGCCTTCTGGCACAGCCAGGATTTCATTCCTTTCCTATTTCCTGTATTACACTCATTGTCTTGCTGTCTATAAACATTGCCTAGTTATGGAGCTGCAGTGTTTCTGAACCTAGAAGTTCCAAGTTTTAGCTAACAGCCATAATGTAGTAAAATTATTCCCCCTTTGATTTGTGTCCTACTGTAGTTGTTCCTTAATGTTTCTTTTTTAGCTGAATGTGAGGAGGATAATTACTACTGGAGAAATGGGAGGAGCAGTTGGCACCAGAGTTGATTAAGAAAATTATAGTGCAGATACAGCCTCGGTTTGTTTGGAGACAACCTCATCATGTGCTGTTGCTCAGAGAATACCTGTGCATGTCCATGTATTATTTGAATATGCACAGTTGTAGGCAGCTGTGGGAAAGACTCACTGCCCATATGGATCTCCTGCTCAAGCTTTTCTGGGTTATCTCTCATAGAGCAGTAAAAACAAGGAATTGCTTGTGAGGTTCAGAGCATGCCAGCAGCTGTTGCTTTGTGATGCCATAAGTGGTAAATTAATAAAATGCATTAATTGTCCATCTTTGTTCTGTGCTTTCTATAGGGACGTGAAGGTACCCAGATCGAGCCTTGGGAAGATGCAGACTACCTACTTTACAAAGTTACCGATAGATTTGGTTTCTTGCAGTAAGTTTCATAGCTTGGCAAAGGAATGGCATTCAGTGCTGGCTTCATTTTATTTTCAGTTTTGATTTTTGTATGCCTGTTTGGTCAGAGTATTGATCGCGTACCTTGCAGAAGAATTGCTTTGTGAACAGGATTCCATTTGGAAAATAAAATTTAAATGGTCTCGCGCTGTGCTTTTCATTTATTTATGTGCAGCACTTTTCTTAGTGATTTAAAATTGATCCATACCTGGTAATTGAAAAGTATTGGTCTTTGCCTTTTTCTGTATGTAAAATGACTGTAGAGATGTTTTGTCCAGAACGAAGACTGGTGAGATGTTGGGTAACAGCTGAAAGAATAACTTAAAGAAAAAAGCTGCAGTATCTGCTGATGGTTTTGCTATTTTTTCCCACCAATGGAAAGACAGTGAAATTCTTTTATTCTTTTATTTATTCTTTTATTAACCTGTCAGAGTCATCTGTATGTAACCAAATATACACGTATGACTACCTTTTAATTTGCATCAGACATAAGAAAGGAGGGGTAGAAAATGTTGTTACTTTCTGAAATGATGTTTATTCTCCATTGTCTAATATTAATCAACTAATTGGGGGTATATTATAAGCTTATATGCTGCCATTTTGCCTCTTTAGGGCAGCTTTGCTCCCTCTTATCTGTGGTTTCCCCTAATTCTGCTTTGATGCCCTTTATGGTTAATGATTAGTGTATTCCCAAAGTTTGTAGGCTCGGTTCAAACCCTGGTTTATAATCCTCATTCATTTTGACTCTGTTGAATGCTGATGTACACATGATCTTGCAGTCTGACAAAGCAGGAATAGAGGTGAGGGGTGACTTTGCCTTGGGGGAAATAGAGGAGCAAGTGAGTACTGTTTGCACATACAAGTTATGTACATTTTTGGGAAAATATTAACTGCAGTATTTCATTGGTCCCTGATGAACTAAATCGCACAATCTGATACAAATGGTGGGCTTGTCATCTAGGGTCACTAACTGCAAGCGGTTAGGACAGTTGACTAAAAATAGCAGAATTTCTGATTGGATAGTGCCTCTGGTGATTCTCATAATAGCTAGGGTAAGATTCACCGTTTACTCCCAGAAGAACTTAGGTATTTACTTCACTGTCAGAATGATTGTGTTTTCTAAAACAGGAGCTGACAATTCAAATTTGACATTTACGTGACATTTACAAAGCAGCAGCCTTCAGTGGTAGCCTAGGTATCGCATGGAAGTTCTCTGTAACTTCATGGCTATTATGTGAAACCTGAAATTTCTTTAATCGATAAGAGAACTTGTGGAGAGAGAATCTTCTAGACCTTCAAAATTTAAATTCAGATTGTTCTTTGAACTAATCCAACAATATCTCTTCTTCAAGTCTGTCTCAGCTCAGCTACCTGAAATTCTGTTCATCACTATAGATGCTAAGATTTGCATGCAGAGGACATGCTCTTCTATTCAATAAGCTCCTCTCCCCACTAGGTTTGTATCACAGCTGTATTTGGCTGAGTAACATAATGTTTGGCATTGTTTATAGTTCTTTTTTATTAAGCAGCTGGCAGAGTATTTCAGCAAGGACAAATCATAAATGAAAAATTTCCGCCACATTTCCACAGAAAGCCCTGCCTCTTGTACAGGATCCACACTCCTAATCCTGAAGAAGATTTGCATGGATTACATTTTTCTGCAAATGGTTTGGTGTTTGTTTATATATACTGTACAGGTCTACAAGTGATAGATAGCAATGAAAGGAGCAGTAAAAAAGAAATAACCAGATGCCTTTCCTTAAAACAGGAGGAATTTAGATTGCTTGCCCAAGCAGTAAAGTAGGGTCCCGAATAAGACTTATGTTCATCTTCTGACAAGGGGGTGCATGTGTCCTGACGCCTATGAACTCCTAACTAGAGACATATACATGAGATGCAGTAATTGTGAGGGTCGCTTACTGCTCCTCACACACTGCTTGAGTAAACTGTCGAAAGCCACCCACACATAACTAAAACATGCATTTTGTTCATTAATATATCTGCAAATGTTCTGAGTTGAAACCCAAGACTAAAATGATCATGGCGGTGATGTAAGTGAGCTCTTAATAATTGTACAGCATTGTCAAGCTTTTAAGTAGCTCTTAGTAAATTGCCTAATATCACTTACTTACGTATTTCATCTGATTTTCTTAAGAAACTAATTCAAAACTGCTTGCAAAGCTACTTAGGTTTCTTAACCAAAGACGGGAAGTGTTCCATCTTTCTTTAGGATGTCTCTGAAGAGTTTCATTATCTTATAATTTCCTATGCTAAATTTCATTTATTGTCTCTTGGACATTTCTAGAAAGCTAGTGATGCTTAAGGTTTTACAAATTTTCTACAGAGAAGTGTTTCTCATGGGGAAGGATATTTCATACTTGCACGTTTTGTAGGTTATTGAAGCATACTTGCTGAGAAATTACTGTAGGCCAGGAGGATATGTTCATCTTATCCAGGGGGATAGGCATCTTAATTTTTGTATAGCAAAAACGTGTGTGTGGGGGGGAGGGTCTTTTTTCCAAACAAGAACGCTATCAATAATTGGTTGCAAAGACAACATCTGCCAGTATCAAATTAAGACCAAACTGATGTAAGTTCAGATTCCTACTTGTATCCTGAACAGAACAACTGTGTTTTGTTAATGCAAGTTTACCATTAAGTCTGTTTAGTTAACCTGCCCTACATGTATTAATGAATTAGGCAAATAGCTATCCCTTAATGAAATGGATTTACTAGTTGGATATGGAGGCACATGATAGGTAGTACTTTTGAGGTACTTTGGGACTGTACTAATAATTTTTTTGCTTTAATGCCATTCTCCCCATGTGTGAAATTTGTGAATTAAGGGCTGAAAAAAAGAGTCAACTTCTGTTGGTTTTAACTGACTGTTGGTGGAATTCCATTCAAGGGATGATAATTTAATTCTCTCCTTTGTGTGAATATTGCTGTAAAAGTTTTACCATCTAATGTAAAATGGTTGTTCCTAGCTATTGTAGCTAAATGGCCTCTGGGTTATCAATTATTAAAATTCAATTTTAGAATACTGCATTTGGATATGCGAGTTGGTTCTGTGCAGAGTAAAGTTCCTCCTTGTTCTCTTATTCCGAAATGGACTTGTGGAATGCACAGTTGAATCTAAGACCATTAAGTGGGTCAGATACACCTGTACAATCAATGGAGAACCTAATGCTGTAATATATTACCATAGCAAAATTAACACCTGTAACTCAGAAACAGTAAAATTAAATAGCAGCAAACCAGCCACCTTTTGTTTTCTTAATATTCTGTTTAATGACCTTTGCCCCACCTTCCCATGGAGGAATTCATTTATACTAAAAGCAGCTTTAATTTTCCTGAGTAATTTGTGGAACTGTTCCAAGCTTCCATAGAAATCATGATGTGTGGTAGCACGTAAATGAAAACAAAGATTTCAAATTGGACTAGGGATCTTTTCAGCACTTAAATATTACTGAGAACTTTCAAGAAGCATCCAGTTAAAATCAGCGGTTATGAGTAATGCGGGATATTGAAATAGCAGCCAATGTGCTTTAATAGAGATCCAGTTGGAGGTAGGGTGGCACATTCTTCATGGTATTTTGGTTAAAGATTTAAAGGCTTGCTTATCTGTGGATGGGCATATCTGCAAGTACATATGGGTACTTTAAAAAAGTATTTCTGCATATACTCATTGATAAGCCCCTCCACAGATAAGCCAAACATAATGTTTTGGGTATATTTTGGCATCTAAAATTCTTGGCTTATCTGAGTATATACGGTACTTGTTTTGACTGATGTACAACCTGAATGCTTTGGGCAAGCAAAGGGTATGATGAATGTGAGATATTTTCTGAGTTCTGATGGGTAACCAACAACTAGTTGTCAGTATAAGGAATATGAATGCCATACACGTGGGAATACTTGCTACTGACATGCATTTTGTAACCCCCCCAGAGGGGGGGCTGAAGTGAAAGAGAACTAGAAAAGTGCAAAGCAGAGGTTTGTAGATGCAAGCCAATATACTTGATGAAGCAAAGGCAAGATCTTTTATAACACCACTCTCCAGAACCTCTGAACATGAATGAATTTGTTCAGCTCTTAAAGATCTATAAAATACTATTCCTCCATCTTCCTTTTGGAAATCAGAGTACTGAGAGTGAAAACTATTGCTCAGTTGTAGCTTTGTAGAGCAAGACAGTACTTCTTCTGGTAATATTCCAAAGACCGGGAACGATAGAAATCAGAAGTGTGAGAGAGTTGAGAACCTCATGACATAACTAACTGTATTGATGATCAGGATTCTAATACTCCCAGGTCTTGAAATGGTGAGCAAGTTGTGAGTTGAACAGAAAGATAAACAAATCAGAGACCTCACTTACCACAATTACCAAGTCAACACCTGTCAGACAGGTGAGGGCACAGTAAGTCTATAGAACTTGGAAGCTTTGCAGTCAGATCTTCCCCAGAGGATAACTAGGATGAGAACCAGAGACCTAGGGAGGATGATGATGATAATATTAGTATTGAAATAATACTGTTATTATTTTAATGTGATGCTAGCCACCCATAGCCACATTTGTGAGTTGGGTGGCCATATAAATTGAATCTATCTGTCCGTCTATCAATGAACAAAGGGAGAAATGATCCTCAGCTCTGACAATGCAGAAGTGTGGAAAATTTCCCTGAGATGTGCCTTCAGTGGTAGACCCAAAAGCATTATGAATGCAATAGTCTGTGTTGTGTGCATGTGCAGTAAGGAAGGATGACTGTTCCTTCAACAGAAGGTTTCCAGGAAATTTGTACAGTATTGCACACACAGAACCATGTGTGATGCACAGTGGCAGTAAAGAATCATTGTGCCTTTTTTCTTATCATGTGGTGAAACTACAGAAATGTTTTGGTCAAGGTAAATAATGAACACACTCGAATAAGAATGGAATTGTTCTCACTTATCTGGCTGAGTAAGACTATGTAGGAAGTAGGTAGAGAAAAAATGTCCTTCCTCTTTTGTGCTGGAACTTGAACAGTTAATGGCATTGACAATTCAGGGCAGATGAAAGAAAGTACCAGTTCACACAGTGTCCTTCTTTTTATACATGGCATTAATTATTGCAAGACCATTCATGCATTCTCTTTTGAGAATCACATGGGCTGATGTGTTAGTTATTGAGGCCCTCCATGTTTAGAGGCACTTTGGCGCTGATTGTTGATCACCAGGTAAGCCAACAGAAGAAAGAGGAAGGCTGCTGCTTTCTCCTCCTGATTATTGACTGGGGAGGTATCTGTTTGGTTGTTTTACCTGGAGAACACATGCTGGATTGGATGTCCTTTTGGTCTGATCAAGCAGCTCTTCTTCCTTTGAACTTCTAGACAGAAATCAAAGCACTGTAGCCTATAAAGATGTGTTTTAGTAGTTGTTTTATTGACTTGCTTCTAAAGCTGGATTTATCTGCTCAAACAGTAACACAGTGTCTGAGTGGATGGTTCACTACACATGCAAAAGGCTCTGAAATTATACCCTTCCAAATATCAAAATCCTCCAATGTTCAGGAAAACATTGGGAGTAGCCTTCTAATGCGGCTTATGGAACTGTTTGGAAGAAAGCAACAGGTGGGCTCACTTGAGTCCATGTTGAAGCACTTGATGTGCCTATCCAGGATTTATTTTCAAGGAGCCAATTTTCTCCATTATAATCATTTTTTAATTTTTTTTCTATTTCTTTTCTCTTGGGAAGGCAAAGAGATTCTCTTTCCCTGCTCCTTTGGTTTAGAAGTGTATGCGTGTCAAAATATGAACTTGTCCTTAGAGAATAAGCTTATCAAGAATCTTGATCGATCCACTGGGATCAATGAACAATTCAACAGAAGAGAATATTTTAACAATGCAGCAGTCCTTGTCTGGAAAAAATGAAACCCACCATTTTGAAGAATAAAAGGAAATGCATAAGAATTTAACCTTCTCTATTGGAAATGTGGGACTTTTCCCATGGTTTGAACTAATTTACATATACATTGCTAATGTATTGTCTTTCTCTTGGATTTAGCTTCTTAATTTCTTTCAACAAGTCCATTCCATTAATTCTGGCAGGGCTTTGTTGTTTTTCTTCAGTTTATGTATTTATTTGTGTCTTTGAGTCAGTTTTTGACTCTTGGTGACTGCCTGTTCCCACAGTTTTCTTGGCAAAGTTTTTTGCAAGTGGTTTCTTCTGTTAGGTCGACAGTATAATTTCATTTTTTGTGACAGTTTGTGGAAGTGCTGCTGACCCTCTTATATGATATGTGCTAATACTGTATTATGTATCAGTGTACTTTGTTTCTAGTGTACTTCAGGCAGTACTCATTATGAAACTAAGTAGTTGATATCTTTACAGTTCCTTCTCAGTACATATTTTGTTACTTGAGAGCATGCAGGGAAACCTTCATCTTGGAAAAGCCTTGTCTTTGCTCTTTCCTTCCAACCTTTTCTCCCACCTGCCTAGAAGAGCAACATGTTATCCTAGCTAGATGGCATTCCAGTTGCTCTACTTAACTTCAGAACATTTTCATGTTTCATGTTGTTTATGATGCTGTATGTTTTCTTTTTACGGGCCACCTGGGGAACTTGTAATTGGGCAACTTGTAGAAATACCCAAAATAAATAAATAAATGGATAAATAAGCCATTCCAAGTTATGTGTACGAATCAACTGTCTTTATTTAATGAATTATCAGTGGGAGTTTTTGTATTAAAGAAATAATTTGAACTGGAATACAGGTAGTTCCCAGTTTAAGAACGAGTTCCATTCCCAGGGTCTGTCCTTAGGTTGAATTTGTATGGAAGCCAGAACAATATTATTGTATAATACTGTATATGTAGTATTGTGTAATGAATTTGAACCACTGTGTATTTAACTCAAATCATTGTGTATTTAACTCGAATTTTGTTACAATAGGCTCCATTCTTAGCTATGAGTAGTCCTTAAACTGGGTGTTCTTAATCTGGGGGCTACTTACCTTGTGTTATATATTGCATTAGCTCTACTATGTTAGAGCAGGGCTCCCCCAACTGGGCAACTTTTAGAAGTGAAGACATCAACTCCCAGAATTCTCAGCAATGACTATGTTGGCTGGGAAATTTGGAAGTTGAAGTCTACATGCTTGGAAGTTATCCAAGTAATAAACTTTAATTAGAGACTTATGCTCTCTAATCAACCTACTATAATCGTTTTTTTCAGCACCTAAACCAAGAGGATGGAGTGAAATGGGATTAAATGTTCCCCTGGCCTACATTTTGATCATATATGAAGGATGTACATGGAGTTGGCCCATCTGCTGGAGTAAATAGAGAAGAACTGTGTCTGTATTTGACAGTACGCAGATCTCTATTTAGGAGCAATGTTCAACCTGAAATAAAAGCTTTAGTATAACCATGCGTTACAACTTTCAAATCTTTGCCTTCCTTTTAATATAGCCCCATTGGTAACTTCACTTGCAAGGACAAACCTCTTAATTGTAGTATATAACCTCACGCAAATATGGTTATAGCCACATGACTTGATATGTTGCACAATTGGGTGTTTGAAGATTTGAGTTTGTAGTCTCAACTGTTGAAGAACATGAGTGTTCTTTGATATCATTGTTTCTGAAAGAGGTATAGAAATCAGCTGCATCAGCATGTTGAATATATTTAAAGACCCAACTCCATTAATTTTAAATGTGCTTTCAGTAAGCACAAATTTTAAGGAATTCAGCTTTTTATTAAAAGTTGCTGCTATGCAATAGAAACCTTGGAGGTTTATGCTTCCCCCTTTTGTAGGCACAGTCCGTAGAACGGTATAGTAAAATTGTAGTTTTCTGCATGTGTGCAAACATGCTTGCTCTTTGCCATTGATCAAGCTGCCCTGCTCCAGTTGCAGACTGCAAACCTAAACACACTGATAGACATACATAGCACTATGCATAGTGGCTAATATATATGTATATACAGGTAGCCCTTGCTTAATGACCACAATAGGGACCGGAAAATTTGTTGTTAAGCAGGGTGGTGGTTAAGCAAGTCATCACCGCACCCAATTTTATGACATTTTTTGCAGTGGTTGTTAAGTGAATCACCATGGTTGTTAAGTGAATCATGTGGTTGTTAAGTGAATCATGTAGTTCCCCATTGATTTTGCTTGCTGGAAGCCAGCTGGGAAGGTCATAAATGGTGATCACACCCTGGGATGCTGCAACCATTGTAAGTGCAAGCTGGTTGCCAAGCTCCCAGATTGTGATCACGTGACTGCGGGGGCTTTTCAACGGTTGTAAGTGTGAGGGCCAGTTGTAAGTAGCTTTTTAGTGCTGTCGTAACTTTGAACAGTTGCTAAATGAATTGTCATTAAGTGAGGACTACCTTTATCGTTGTCCTTTTGCTGACTAACAGCCTGAAGCTGTGATGTGTAGCAAGCCATTAAAGCAAAGAATTTGTGAAATCTCCAGTTGCCTTCAGCCTTTGCTGTTATGGCCATTGATCAGGACAATGTTGTTGAAGTCCAATGGGATCTGGAGGATCATAGTTTTCCCCCAGAAAGTCTTAACAGAGATTGGGAGCATTTCTGCAGGATCTCCAAAGGAAGCTCTTTTCTCCTCTGGGCCTTTTAAACTGGAGATTGTGGGTATTGAACTGGAGACCTCTGTATATAAAATAAATGCCCTATCTCTGAGCAATGACCTTAATAAAGTAGAAGCTTTATACTTGTATTGCAGAAGAAAGGGCAATGGAGAGGTGAAGATGTGTGTGCAGAGTTGGAAGGATATTTTGATAATGCCTGGTGTACAAGTAAAATAGCTTCTTATAAGTTCAGTTGGTTATAATTTGCCAGGGATGCCTGATCCTGCTGATAATAGTTGTCTAAATCAGCTCACTCCTGTTTTAGAAAGGGACTGAGTCCAGACCTCAGCCATTCTTAAAGTTAGAACCATTAATACATAGCGTGAGTTCTACTGATTTCACCACATCAATTCTAGATATTTCTAAATTTTGGTCCAATCGAGTGCTTTTAAAGCCAGATAGCTGAAATATTTAAGGCCACTGATGACATAGTAGAAGCAGAAGGAGACTAATATTAATGCTGACTAATCCACTTCCACAGTTTTTGAATGCTCATTGGAATGTATCCATTACAAGTACTTAAACCATATGAATAGCCAGTCAACAATATAATATATTATAATAACTAAAATCTAACACTGGAGAGTATTATTATTTTATTTTGGTTGTGAGATGTGTATAATTAAAAACACACTCAGTTTTCGTAGTGCCCATTCCCTCTTGCTTTATTGACACACCACAGTTAAATCCACAAATCATCAGTTATATTAATTACAGTTAATTGGAGACATGATTGAAATGCAGAGTTCCGAGAAAGGAAGTGGGAAGGGATAACACGAGGTCAGAGCTGCTAAGCTGACTCACATATTTAGTTATTAAAATGAAATATAATTTCAACATCAGTGCCAAGTAGTTGAAAAAGCAGGTTTTCTTTTGGCTGCTTCTTCTCATTAAGTATCCACTTTGTGAGCTGAGTTTTCTATTATGAGAGTAGGATGCAACCTTTTCCTCTTGTTAATTTTCCCGAGAGGAATGGCTCACACGTTTACAGAAGGAAGAATGCTTTTTATACCCATCACTGAATGTGTGAATTGAGCCAAAGATGTAAACCTAAGGTTTGTCATCCCTGTGAGGTAGACCAGATCAGGAAACACACTACAGGAAGACTGGAACTATGCTTTGTTGAGATTGGCTATAATAACAGAATACTGCGTCTTCCTTTCTTCCCTTTTGTACCCCAGGGAGTCAGGGGGGAGCCAGTCTGAGTCTTTTTCTAATAGTTTCCTGCCTCCCTAGGATCAACACATGCTTCTGCATTTGTTGTTGTCTGAATGGCTTCTCCAGGGTCATCTCCATGGCTCCCCACACTCAAGACAGCTTATATGGGGCCTCCTTTCATTTTATCCCTATAACAGCAACCATGTGAGGTAGACTGGAAAGAGTGCAACTGAGTCAGAGTCACCCAGTGAGTTTCCATGGCTAAGGATAGACTTAAATTCTGTATTTCCCTAGTCCTTGCCCAACAACTTAATTGCTACGGTATAGTGGGTCTCAGTTACTCAGAACAAGATCCTATTATGCTTAGTGTAGCTTGGTTCCTAATAAGTGTAGTGTTGTAGCCCAAATGGGGAGGTAAATAATAAAACATACAGTATTTGGATGCTGAACTTCTTGATAATATAATTAGTAGATGGATTAATTATTATTCATTGCAGTTTCATACTCTCCATTTACAGAAGTTCTCACCTTGCTAATTTGATTGGGTGATGATCTGTATTTAAAACTGACTGAACTGGCAATCTGACGTAGTTATCAAACTCTCAACTATGGTTCAGTTTGAATTTGAAGCCAAGTAACTTTGGGATATAACCCCAATAAATATTTGATCATTTTATGTAATGAATACAAGTAGTCCTGGGTTAAGAATGCCTGGTTTAAGGACAACCCATAGTTAAGAACAAAGCCTATTGTAGCAAAATTCAAGTTAAATACACAGTGTTTTGAGTTAAATACACAATGGTTTAAGTTCATTACACAATACTACTTATACAATATTAATGTTCCGGCTTACATACAAATTTGACTTAAGGACACCTTGGGAACGGAACTCGTTCTTAAACTAGGAAGTACGTGTATGCACTTCTCTGTCTTGGGAGGTGTTCCCTTTTGTAGGCCCATGAAATAATCTCCTGAAAGACCTTGTAGACTATTTCGCAGTACAAAAAGTTCAGTCTTATGCATATTTGCTTAATAGCTTCTTCTCACTTCAATAAAGCTCATTTCCTATAGAAAAAGTTTAGTCCAAGAATTTAAGATCAGATTTGCATGTTATACTTAGCTATTGTTTACTTACTAATGAATTATAGAATAAAGCCCAGGTGGTTGGGTTCATATTTAATGCTAACTCAGAAATCATGGTTGCAGTGACCACTTTCATAGTAAGCCAAAACCAAATTATTTTGTAGCTTAGCCCAGTGTGTGCTTCCAACCATAATAACTATGACGTGCTATTCTGGAATCAGCTATTTAGTTTCTGCACTGCAATCTAATATCACTGTAATTAGCGTTCTTCCTCTTTCTTTTTAGCCAAGAGGAGTTACCAGTCCATGATGCAGCATCTGAGAAGGTAAGTAGCCCCCCTCTGATGTTATACATCAATACATGTTTTGGAAGCGTCTAGAACTGTACTACCTCTGAAAGCAATCAGTGTAAATTTTCTCAGTATCTGTGTGGCTAAGAATTGAACAAAGAAAGTCAACTTACTGGTCATGCTAAAGGGGAGCCTGGCTAGCCCAGCCCAGGTCTTTTATCCAAGGCTGGAGATCTTTGATATTGAAATTGGGATATTGGATTCTAATTTATACCAAGTCAAGATCATGGGTCCATCTAGTTCACCATTACCTTCCACATGCTTTGGTAATTTATTGAATGATCACCCTTAAAATTACCACCTAGTATGACTATGCTCTCTGAGACTTCTGGAAGACAAAATTTCAATGGAAAGAGGTAGTAATTTGGGAACATTGGTTTATCTGAGTGGGGTCAGCTAGAAATGCTGGGGACTGGAATGGTTTGGCTGAATCTTCATGTAAATCGCTTTTCTGTTTAAAAAAAACAACACTTGTATGGATAAGAGCATTCTTGTAAGCATTCTGTTAGGTTCTAACGGTATAGCGTGAGTTTGCTTGGAAGATGACAGGAAATGTAGTCCAGCACTTCTTTAGAGCACCATGTTGGAGAAGACTGGTCTGCAGGAAGTAAGTCTTGGCCTGTTGTGGCCACGTGGATGGATGCTGCTTCTTACGTATGGGAATGGTCCTACTCATCATTTGTTTATAAGTAGCATCTCCATGAATGACCAGAAGGAGATGGAACCCACAATTCTGGTTGCCCAGCACCACTTTAAAATTTTTTATGCTTCTACATAGCACTATGTGTGTGGGATGTGTTTCTGAATTGATTCTAAGAGGGCTTCTCTGTAGTGATCGCCTTTAACTCTTTTAATTGGGATTTCTAATTCATAAAGCTGGTTAACCTCAGTCCCAGTTACAGTTGGTCTACATTAAACAAGGCTAATCTAGAACTAGGCCAGTATTTCTCAACCTTGGCAAATTAAAGATGTGTGGACTTCAACTCCCAGAATTCCCCAGCTAGCGTGCTGGCCAAGGAATTCTGGGAGTTGAAGTCCACACATCTTAAACTTGCCAAGGTTGAGAAGCACTGAACTAGCCAGATCCTTGCCCAGCCAGGCTTTCCTTCTTCTTTGATCTGTTAAATGCAACTTGATGAATATTAGTCCCTGTAAAGAAAACCACTTTTAACTATTCCGATCCTTAATTTAGTGCATTCCTTCTGTCACTTTATAGTTTTCGTTGTTGGATTGAACATTGCTTTTTGACCAGTAGTTAATATTTGAGAAAGGAGGTAATTGAGGGGGGATGGTAGTCATTTGAAATGCCTGCTCTGTTTTAAAATGTTGAAATGCCAGATGTTATTGTGCTCAATTACTGGCTAATATGCCGCGACTGTAATTATGCAGTGGAGTGTTGCCAACTTAGAGTCAGAGAGATGAATGAGCTTGTCAGCAACTGGTATTTGCAAAGCAATTCAGCAACCTGAGCGACTCTTATCCATTTGACGCTCTGAGGAAAAGGCAAAAAGGTTGTATAATCCAAGCTCTGTAGTCAGGATTGGGTCTGTCTAATTCTAATTCATTGAAGCTTTCTGTACACATACACACCCAGAAAGAAAAACTTTGGTTACTATTAGGAAAAATAAGAACTTTATTTCATATAAAGCTTGCTATGCATCATAGAAACAGACTATTCCACGTTCAGTTGACTAGTGAATGACTGCAGAATCATTTTGCAGTTCTAGGATATTTACCTTTTTACATGAAACATTACTGTAAAAAGGTATGCTTTTTTCCTGGAAAGATACAATGGCACATGCATTCCTTAAGCATCTTTCTTATGTAAATCAAGATCTAGGAGGTTATTTTTGTAATTCCTGTAGTAAATTACAGGTTCTTCTCAAAAACATTGCCACATACTCGTTTATGAAGAGAGTCTGTAATTCCTGCTTGTTACTTACAGTAAGGCTAGGAACCCATAGCACCTTATGCACCTGCCTAACAAGCATCCCCTCTTTTCAGCTCATTTTATTTTTTATCCATCACGCCCTTTGCAGCATTACACAAAGTGCAGAAAAGACATAAGAATTAATAAGCCAGGGAAATTAGGGTATATGCTGAGAAAAGAAAATACAGCAAAGCCTAGTTTCACCAGTCTGAGCCACCCATTATGGCTCAGTTGAGGCTTTCCTGTAGTGCTTTTAGGAAGATGTAGAAGGGGTTTGGTGGGCCACCAGTCTTAGACACGTCCATACCACAAGCAACGTTCCCTGATAACAGCCAGGAGACTACTGGTCAGTTTTGTGTATTTTGGTCAGTAGGCCACAAACACAACCAAAATCTAGTTGTGCCTCAAGGACCACTTTGTGACAACCAGCAGGCTCAAACTCTTCTAACCACATCACACTGTACCTATTGATCAAGAGGGTATGTACATGGGGAGTTTTCCTTTACAGAATAGAAAGTTGCTACAAAACTGTAGGGTTTCTAGGAAGACTTCTATAAGCTTTGCAAATGATTGAGTTGCGAGGACCTTGTTATTACCAAGTTCGATGAGCTAATGCAGGCTTTCCACAGTCATTTCTCAACAGAAGAAAAATTGTGTGCACTATAGTTTGAGTTTATTGAAGTGTTGTGAAGTGCTCTAAAATTACGATAATGATGTCTTTCTTGCAACAGTCATTACTCAGTATATCTTAAGTGCACAATCCCAGCTATACCGAAGTATTTAAACTAAATTACATATCTCAAATGGGTGCGGCTGAAGAGCTGCATAATTTTCATTTTTACTTTTTATTGGCATGGCTAGAATCTAGAAATTATTGTATGGGAGTTTGTGCACAAAGCCTTAAATTATCAAACTGTTTACTTGAAAGGGTATTTCTGAAATTGGCAGGCTTCAAGGGAGAAGCGTCCTATTTCCAAACACTATCATATTCAGTTGGATTGTTAGGTTCTGGCTCATAAAACGATGCTCCTGAGAGCTGCATCCAGTGGAGCTATGTGGACTGGCTGGGGAATTCTGGGAGTTGAAATCCATACATCTTAAAGTTGCCAAGTTTGAAAAACACTGGCTTAAAGATTAGGACTCCCAGATCTGGGCTGCAAGAATCCAGATACCCAATAGATGTAGCACAGAGATAGAGTTTTCAATATCTCTTTGCTAGTCCATCAAACCTCCTTGAGTTCACTGCCAGTCCCCTGGTTCTGAAAATCAGTCAATGGCTGAACACTGGTTCCTTGAAGCTTACAAGTGATAATACAAGTAGCAGTGTAAGTACTATCATTAGAAAAGCAGTAGTGAAAAGGTCTCGCTGTGCCAAGTGGAGCCATGATCTCTCATAAGCACCCTAAAAAAAAATAAAAAAATAAATCGTGAATAGGAAATACAGTAATTAATATCTAAAACTAGAGTTTCATTGGGCCTATCCATTAATACTCCGAGACTTCTGTTGGAGAAACCCAGCAAGTTTCTTGGAATTGTAGGTATTATTACCCAGGGTACAAAAAGTAATTCAAGTGTTAAAAACATACTTAATTTTGGATTAAATTCTTGTGTACAAAATTTAGTTTAAAAAGCTAAAGCTTTAAAGCTTTAAAATGGAGTGGATGGTAAGACATACACAAATTCAACTTCAACTATAATCATTACCTTGTTTGCTGAAAATTGTGAACTCCCGTGTTCTTAAAGACAAAAACATAGGAGGGGTCTGTTCAGATGTGTGAGGCCCTCCAATTTCAGAGTTCCAGGGCCCACCACAGCAGAAGAATTTAGAAACACTATGTAAAGGCTAAAATATTTTGCATTTAATTTAAAGCACTTACTAGTGATTCTGGGCTGTTAAAAGCATCACATTGTCTGTTCCTAAATGCTTATCAATGCTGAAAAAGAATCCTTGGAGTATTTGAAGTGGAGAGAATAATGGGCTCTGATTTTATTTCAGCAAAAGCAGCTTGAAATTGAAAGAACTACAAAATGGCTGAAAATGTTAAAAAGCTGGGAGAAATACAAGAACACAGATAAGGTAAAGTTAAATGTTTCCTTCAGCAATTGTATTTACTGAATGCAAAAGCACAAATTGGGTGCTGAAGCTTTGGACTTCTATTTTTACCCATTAACTATGATATTTGCTATAAGAACAAAGAAGCTGGCCTTCAGAATTTCTGAAGTGTAAGTATTTGGGAAACGTTAGCTTATAATTGTGGAGTAGGAGTGGAAAAACTCCTAAAGGTTTGATTAAAGACTCTTTAAAAAAATCTCTTACAATATCCATCTGCTTCCTTTCTTTCGTTGTAGAAGCTGGCAGTCCCTGAGGCTCACTTGAAGGCTCAGGAGCTTCTTTGAAAAATGCCATCATTTGGCTAAGATTTAATGGGAGAGGCTACAGTCTCACCCCCGGTAGCTTATTTTGTGGGGCAGGGGTGTGGGGCGTCTGAAGTTAGCATCCTGCCACCCATGGGCACTGTGTTGCCAGCATTGTTCTACTCCAAGCTTGCTTTAAACTCCTTTCCTTTATAGAATCCTTTCCATTTCATGACCTATAAAAATGTACCCCTGAATATTAGAAAATATGATATTTGGAGTGGGGAAGCTCTTACAAAGTTACTAAGGTACATAGAGTTGGTTTTTCTCCCCTTGAAGCAATTCCTGACAAAAGCCCTGTATATGGGGCCATATAGTTCAATATTACTTTAAGGGGAAAAGTGCGCTAACTTGATTCTGTACTGTTCAACGTAATTTTCAGCTAGCCACAGGGAGCATTAAAACTGGTATGGATATGATGCTCAACATTGCTTCCAAAAAAGGGGATAATCTGCACACATTGTACAACTCATTGTAATCCCCTTCCTTCTTCTCAAGGGTTGCCACTGTGATAGTTTTCTCTTTTAAACTATCAGGGTTTATTTTTGTCTTTGAAACAAAAAGGAAAGAAAAACTGATTATTTTAAATGTTAGCTTCTTTAGTAAGACAGGATCAAACATTGTTTTTGATAGCAGAATTTCAGGCTGTTGAGGGACCATATTAAGTATTGTGAGGCTTTCTATGGACTGTGGATTGTCTAACTTCACATACCTCCTGAAAAGTGCTTTTTTTAAAAAAAAAAAAAACCTTTGTCCCCCTAAAACGATCAGAGAATGTTAAGCAGAAGAAATTTGCACTTGGTATTTAACTGATCACCTTGAGGTTATCTTTATTAACACTTGTAAATGTTACTGGTGGGCTTTTATTTTTAATTTTGTGTTTCCATCAATGTATGCAGAAGGTCTGTTCTGGAACTCTTTGCCTGAGCAAGTCAGAACATGCACAAAATGAACATTCTTTGCTTAAGGTCGTGTTAATGAAAGTTGAGGCTGGCATAACATAGAGACTGCTGAAGGAGCAGGGTTTTTCTAAAACATGGTGGTGCTGGAGAAATCATTAATAATGAAGTTAAGATGATGAAAAGAAGGCTTGATTTTCAGGAAGTGCACACGTTTCTGTATAAGTGGTGTAAACCTGTTAGCTAAGAGTTTAACAGAGGTCAAAGGAGTGAGTCAGGGAGGCAGATAGACAGAAGGACAGACAGAGTCATCCTACAAAAGTGATTTGGATGTCTAGTAGGCATCTTGGTTAGAGAATGTCTTTCCCCTTAGGTTCCAGGCAGTGCTGTTTTTGTTTGTGTAGGGTATTTAGCCTGCAGACATGCAGATTGAAACCTGTCAGTGTGCAGAGGTGGTGTAAGATAAAATTGAAACAACAAATCTTGGCTAGACCTTTATATTTTAAAATCAAAACCCAGCTGTTAACTTCTTTCCATGTTTATGCAAAACATCGAAATTCATTAGTAGTAAAACAAATATGGAAGAGCTGATGATTTTTATATTAATAAAATGGAGGATGATTTTAGATAGTGGATAGGCCAAATTCAGTCCCTTTAGGTCGTGGTTGAGTTTCAGCTTCTAGTGATCTGAAATCTTTGTCTCCAGTGCAGGATCCCACACTTGAACAGCCAAATAAATATTTTCCAAGTTCCACCAATAAGCAAAAGCAGCCATTTGCATTGTTAACAAATAAATGAATGAATCTAGGGTTTCTTGTAGATTGACTTTATCCTCTTCACTCCCCCTAAATCATTTTGAAAAATGCAAAACTTTATTTCCAGATGCAGTTGCTCTGTTGCACATATCCTTTAATGTCACATTTTAAAATTATTTTCCTACTGTTAGAACAGTTTTTGGATTAGGGGCTGTGTGTGCCTCATGTTTTATGAAAAGCCCTTCTGGAATGAAGCCCCTTTTGCCAATTTGTGAGGTGACCCTTTCTGTCTCATCATAGATTATGTTTGACAGTTTCACCTCAGTGCCCAATCTTTTTTAAAATTCTGAGAGGAGATAATAGCAGAAACATTTAGCAACAGTAAAATCCATTCCGTGTAAAATATTTTTTAAATAATTTATTATATAATTTGGGTGGTTTTGATGAGGATTTTTGCTAGCTCTTTCCATCTCAGCTCCCTTTGTGTAAAAGAAAGGATACTAGCTGTTGGCTTAGCTTCATAGCATTTTGGGATAGAAGCGTATAATGAAGAATTTAAAATGGTTTGCAGATTGCGTATATACATCAATAGGGAAGACAGAAATCTTAACTTTTCTGGTTCTCCACCTGCTGCTTTATGGCTCTTTTCACCATCTTATTTATATTTTGCATAATGCTAAGGCATCTCAAGCTATCAGTTTAAGAGTTAAAGCTCTCATTTGTCTTTATGTGGTCATAACTTTCTGGATTCATAGTATAAACATGTCATTGATTATATTCACATTCAAATATGTCTCTGCAGTGGTAGGTCTAGCTAGTGCCATCACAGATGGAGGAGGTGGGTAAAGGAGACATTGCCTGTCTGAGGCAGTTTGGTTTGTTTTAGAATCTGATTGTAATGGCAACCAGTTCTTCAGGGTATCTGAAATGTGAATAGTAGCTGAGATTCAGAAACAATATCTTTCTTCTGTAATTCCCTGCTCCAGTTCATACAGGAGATCAGGCACGAGACACTATACAATAGAGGAGTTCTTGTGTGTCTAGAGAAGCCCTAGTTTTCATCACTTGCTAGTAAGAACAGCCATTTGCAGAGTTGGTAAGTTGGCTGATACTGATTGTATTATTAAAAAAACTATCCTATAGCCAGATCTGTGCAGGTGACAGCGTCTGTTAAATCTTGTCTGGGATTGGGAGCTAAGCAGGGTTGGTCCTGATTAGTACTTGAATTGAGGACCACCAAGAGAGTCCAGGTCTGTAGACTAGACCAAATCCCAGAAGAACGACACACAACTGTGTGTGGTAACATACCTAGCCAAGCTTGGCTGATCTTGAAAAGCTGATCAGGATCAGACCTGCTTAAATACTTGAATGGGGCACTACCAGGAGATCCCAGGGCTGTCCACTAGTCTGGGAAATTGGTGGGATGGGGGGAGGAGGAGGGAACCACCTTGGAAGAAAGCATTGGCAAACCGCGCCTGTCTTGTTGCCGAGAAAATTGCATGGAAGTATCTGTGAAGTCGCCAAGCGCTGAGTCAACTTGAGAAAGACTTTACTTTTAAAATAAACCTAATCGTGGCATTTTGCATTGGCTGTAGCCTCTAGCCCTGTCCTAAAAGCCATCTGTGCCTTGAGAGCATTTCAGTGATAGCTCTTGGTATCGCAGTAGCAATCACAGTATACTTTCTCTCTGATTTACTTCTGGATGTGTTAATTACTGAACATTTGCTTTTCTTTTTCCGCTGCAGTTTCACAGAAGAATCTATAAAGGAATTCCACTACAGCTGAGAGGTGAGATCTGGTCCTTGTTGCTCGATGTCCCGAAAATGAAAGAAGAAATGAGAGATTATTATAATGTGAGTTTCCAAGCCAGAAAGTGAAATGTAGAGCTTTTATTTTATATAATGCAGCAAACCATAAATGTAGTTCAATTCAGAGGGATAAAATGTTATCCTAAAAGCCATTCTCTCCAAGTTTTCATCTCTTTTTTTTTCTGGAGAAGTACTAATATGAACCCTAAATCAAAATTATCTATTAGGCAAGAACCTTAGTACAACTCCAACTTAATTTCTCATGCCTAAATATTTTTGTAGACTTCTTTTTTCCTGCTGAAAAGATTCCACATTTCAGTATTGCCTATGTATATTTATGCTATGCCCAGTCAGTGCAATTTCTCTGGTCTCATTCTTTTCACAAGATTTTCTCTCACCTGACCTGGTGTATTGTTTGTTTTTTTGTGTGTGTATCGTACATCCAGAGTCACATTGTTTGAGTCGGGTAGCCTTATAGATTTGTGAATAAAACAAATAAATGTTGCAGACTAAGAAACAGTCTTGTGACAGCTTTATTTTGTTTTCAAAATTCTCTTTTAGATTTTGTCTTTGTTATGTTTATGCATTTTTCCGGTTTTAAATCTTTTACTTTTTAAATTGCAAATGCAGAGAAGCTTTGAAATGAGGCAGTGGTGCACGGGAAGGTGTGGTGGATGCAAGAGTGAAATATGTATCTGCTACTGTTTTGCTTGGGGGATTAATAATTACATTCAACCTGCCAAAGACTCAATGTATCTATTTCCTTTCACCTTCAGTGAAAAGTGGCAGGAAATTGTGCTGTCAAAAAGTTGTAATTTAGGGCAGATTTACAGCCTGTGGACCAAAACATACATATAATGCTTTTCCTGAACTGATGTCCTCTGGATGTGCTGGGACTGCAGCTCTCAGAATCTCCTAGGCACGTGACCTCTAGAATTCTGGAAGTCCTTACACATCTGGAGGGCTCCAGATTGGGAAAGGCGTGTTCACTGAGGCATAGAACCTTCTGCAACATGCAGAAAATTCAGAAGCAGCTAATTCTCTTAACTCATGCCGCCTCTGATTTTCTGCAGCACTCACCGATAAATAGAACAAATGTAAGATGTTCCTTTCATTCCTTTCACCAGGAGGTGTGCTGGGTCAGGCCAAAATGTTCTCTACCATCAGCATTCCATGTCATGGCTTCTTCCAGATGTAAATATGGAAGCCAGCAGAAGGACATGAATACAATACACTTTCTCATTTGAATTTCCCAGTTGTTGCAGTTCAGAGAAATATTCGCTATGGTTGACTGCTTGTACTTGAAATCCTGTCTCTTGTGGGAAGAAGGTATTTTGTAAGAGAGAAAATCTGTTATGCTTCCCTCCTCATCTACAGCAGAACAGGTTTACCACCTTTGTGAGAAGTTGAGTGCCATCAAAAAGGATTATGAGTTCATAATGAGCTGTGAAGTCTTGGTGTATACATTTGTTGATTGTTTCTCTCTCTCCCCCCTAGACTTTAAAAACTCGAGCAAGAGGGACCTCTCCAGATATCCGGCAAATTGATCTTGATGTTAATCGGACCTATCGGGATCATATAATGTTCAGAGACAGATATGGAGTAAAGTGAGTAAAGTTAAATCCACTCCTTTTATATGGTTCTTGTTGCAATTTTATTTTTCAGAATTTCAGGAGGTCTAATCTATACAGAGGTGTAGCAAAACTCTGGATCCTCCTCTGCTAGTGCTGATTACAAACAGTAGCATTTATATAGGAAAGGTCTATCAAAATCTCCCTCCCATCCTCTTGATTCCAGCTTTTTGTCTCTCTGCCAGAGACAGAGAGACCCAGAAATCCATGGGATACTCTGAAATTCAAAGCAGAATCATGCACTTCTGTATTTAACATGTTGATGTCCACATAGGAAAAGCATCACTAGCAAGTTATCTGGAGAAGAGTTTTAAATTTTTAAAATGTGACCATTTGAAATGGAGGCATATTTTCCTATATTAAATCCTGAATGCTGCTTTTTGTTTTAAAATGGTCCAAGCAAATCTGAAAAAAGCTGAAACCCTGCACTTTGAAAATGCCAGAAAGAACTACTAAAATATCTTGAATGGAAGCTTTCCAAAATTGCTGGGTTCAGATACCTACTTGGAGTGCATTTCAAAGTGTCCCTTAAATTAATTCAAAGCTGATATTTGGTAACCTCCCATAGCCATATAGACACATATGAAGAAAATTCAATATTTCCTTCAATATTCTTTTAGGTTAAAGATATTTGGAAACTATGAAAGCCAGTTACACTTTTTCCTGGGTAAGCTTCAGGTGCAAATGGATTACAGCTCTCCAGATTCACAACCAGAAATTCTGCGAGTTGCAATCCAAAGCATCAGAAAGGCACCAGTTGCAGATGGCTTCCTAGGTATTACAGTCAATCTGTGTTTACTATAAAGTATCACCTAAGCTCCATTCTGCAAAACTGAAAGAACAAAGAATTGTTTAGTTAGTTCTGTGAGTGTTCTAAGTGGCTTTTGGCTTATGATTATTTTAGACAGTTGCACCCCCTCTCTGACAATCAAGCACATAAAATTGCAGATCGGTTTTTAAAACCACTTTCTAACTTCAGGAGAATTATCAGAACAGTTAGTGAAATAACATCAGGGAAAATAAAATGTCAGTAATTCCATTGAACAATATCCAAGCCCTTAGATATATCTAAATTAAGTGTTCTAATTTTTGAACATATTTTTCTTTCCCTCTGAGATGATTCAGATGAAATACTGTGTCATGGGTTAACATTGCAGCCTCCTACAACTAAAGCTGTATGCAAGTGAAGCTCATGTTTTTTTTAATAAATTGTATTTTTTTTCCTGTTGGCTTGTTTACAAAATTTGTATTTGAATGGCTTACAGCTAATACAGTAAACAAGACAAGAACAACAGTGATCAAGCTAGCAGATTGATAACCAGTAACAAGAGATGTAATAATTTGAGAAAATGTTCACAATAAAACTCATCAAATAACGCTCATCACTTGGAGATAAAAATAACATTTATTCCCCAAAGGTGCTGGAAGGGCAGAATTGTAACTGCGTCTTGATTATTATCAGGAAGGGAGCCATCCTAACTCTGAAGGACAGAGTATTCCAGAAGGGGGGGAACATCACAAAGAAGGCTTTTTTCCAAGCCCCCCAATTACTGTTCCCCCTTCTGTTGGTGCCTCTCAGATGGCAGAGAGCTTAGAACATGCCATGTTTTCTCCAGCAGATGATGATGATGATGATGATGATGATGATGATGATGATGATGATGATGATTTCAAGTTTTCAGCTTTCCCAATGTTGTTACGTAGCCAGAGTGACCCTGTGTACACGCAGAAGGGAAGGGGATCAAAGATAAAGAAACCTAGTTAGTGAATGGGGAAGAATGCCAAAACAAGTTGTAAGGATTCAGCCTGCTCACTAGGTACAGAATATGGACTGGGGCTAAAATGTGGGTGTGAGTGAATGGAAGGGAGAGGCTAGAAATGTGTACCCCAGGTGTCCAGGTTTCAGCCCTGCAATATGATTGCTCCCCTATATCAGTGTTCTCAACCTTAGCAACTTTAAGATGTGTGGACTTCAACTCCCAGAATGGAAGTCCGCACATCTTAAAGTTGCCATGGTTGAGAAACACTGCCCTACATTCCATTTCTCCAATGCTCATTTTCTTTGGATATAGCAGGGCTCTTTTCAGATAGGCACACCTTGCATGGCCTTTTTCGTAAGAGCTTTTGTAAGTATTTTACCATATAATTGAACGCAGGTGCATTTGCTTTTATCACTCATACACATACATTATAGATAAATAATGGATTGTTTTAAGAGGTAGGCTGCGTTCAGTGTTTAAACAGAAAGGCAGCATACAGGACAATAAGGAATATCAGCTTTCCCTGTGATAAGCAGAGAGAGAACTGCTGTGAAACATCTTTGGGGGGTGAATCTTTGCCTATGAAAGCAATTGGTTGGTGCTCTTACTAACTGGGAAATGTAAAGGGCTTGGTTAGATGAGAAGGCCCTTATTTAGACTCCTACAGTTGGCTTCCTTATACGTGTAGAAATAGAATTCTTCAAGATTTTGATTTTGCTACTATCATTTGCTTTTCAAATTAAGTTTAACGCCAACTTAGATTGGTTTGTTTAATCAATGTATATGGCTACCCAACTTGCAAATTGTGTCTCTGGGTGGCTAACATAAGGTTAAAGCCAGGTCTTTGTGAGGATTCACCATGCTGTAAGGCCAGCAGGGGTGGGTCCATCTGATCTTGCGGGGTATGCTGTTCCAGAGGGCAAGCCACAATAGAGAAGGCATGCCTGCTGGGTCCCACTAGCTCATACTATTTTGTAGAAGTGACTCAGAGCATGGTTACTGTGTCAGATCTTGTGGGATAGGCAACCACAGTTGGAAATAGACAGTCTTGCAAGTAACCTGGTCCTGTGCCATGGGGGTGATAACCATCACCTTGAATTGGACCTGGAAGCCTACTGGGAGCCAGTGCCGCTTGTGTTACATGGGTGTACTATGATGCCCCCATAACTACACACTGTGTCATTCTGGACCAGTTGCAGCTTCCAAGTGGTTTTTAAAGGCATGACCATGTAGGGCACATTGCATTCTAAGTGGGAAATGACCAGGTTGTGAAGGACTGTGAGCAGGGCCTCTTAATCAAGAAATGGGAGCAAAGGGTGAAGAACATGGATTTGTGCAAAAGCTCTCCTGGCCATGGCTGCCACCTGCTTTTTAAGCAGGACTCCTATGTTGAGCACCAGTTCAGTCTGAGAGGGCGATTCCATCCACAACTAAAGATAAAAAATCTCTGGATCCAGGGGGCCTAACGCTCACAGCCATTCAGTTTTGCTGGGGTTTGCTGAAGCCTGTTCTTTCTCATCTAGATCCCCACAGTCTCCAGGCACTGGCAGGAAACCTAGATGGCATTGCTTGGTCGGCCATGGGTAGAAATGTATATAGGTAGTCCTCAGTTAACAGCCATTTGTTCAGTGACCATTCGAAGTTACGGTGGCTGAACAATTGGTGGTCATGCCCGGTCCCTGAAGTTACGGCTGTTGCAGCGCCCCCTGTGGTCACGTCATCAAAATTTGGGCGCCTGACAGCCTGCCCGCACTTACGACCACAGGAGTGCTTCAACTCCCCCCCCCCCCATAAGGGGGCAGGACACATTTGGTGATTTTTGGATTGCTTTATTCCCTCTGGCTTGAAGTGCATTAAATTATGTGGTATACTGTATCTGAGAGATACTTCACAACTGTGCAGGACTAGACAGATGTACAAAATAGGACTGATACATAATTAAGCCAGCAGCATTTCACATCAAGAGTAATTTTTTCTTTAATGTGGCTTCAAAACACATTTATGTTTTGCGTGGTTACATTCTGTCTTTTCTCCCTAGGCAACAATCTTTGTTCCATGTCTTAGCTGCATATTCTGTTTATAATACGGTAAGCTGGTCTGTGCATGCATATAGTTCTGTCTGCATCTATACGTTGCCAGTTACATAGGTCACCCTTCAATTACATTGAATTCATGGAAATAGAATTCTGAAAGGGCAACATGAAAGCAGTGAGTTTGAATAGGGCTAATTCTCTATTGGATTGTTTTGCCCAACAGGTGTAAAAGAAAATATTTCTGATTCTTGGCCAGATGCTATCAAAGCATGCTTTGCAAATACTTGCCTGGAACCATTAAGATCAGAAACTGTAAAAACAGTAGTAAATAAAGCTCACTGAGCCAATAAAATACTGTATTTGAATATGCGTAAGAAGTTTTAACAGTGTGATCGGGATGGGTCAAATACAAGAAATAGTTGTGGGATTCCGGAACAGAACGTTATAAATGTTCCCAAAATTGCAAAAGTTGTCTCCCCTTTGTCTCTGGTTTGAAGAATTGAAGAGGGGTAGCCATGTTAATCTGTTGAGCAGAGCAAGTACCCAATAGCATTATTAGGATAACCAAAACCATGTTAGTGGGCTAACATCCATCGCTTACTCTCTTTGTGTATAGTTCTGTGGCTTCCTACTCAGAAATGTCAGATTGTGTTCCATGAAACTCACAATTAAACGCTTTAAGGTAGCATAAACCCCTAAATGATGTTACAGTCTTAATTTTGGGGATAGGTTGGAATAAATTAATATGTGATATTTCAAGTTAAGCCCAAATTCTTTATAGGGCAGATGTTCAAGTGAATCAGTTTGAAAGGAAGGGAATTTAATCAGAGAGAGGTTGTAGCATTGACTTCCTTCTGAAGTACAAATGTTCTGTGTTGAAGGCTGTTTTGTACTAAGCAGTATTTCATCATGAGGGTAGCCAGTCATCTAAACAGGGGAGAGGGGCTAAAGATTACATGAAATATAGATGTGGAATAACAACAGGCCAAAGTGCAGAAGATGGGAAGAAGATCCCTTGTCCTCTTCTAGCTTCATAGTCAACATATCCTTAGAGCAGTGTTTCTCAACCTTGGCTACTTTAAGATATGTGGACTTTAACTCACAGAATTCCCCAGCCAGCATGCTCTTGAAGTAGCCAAGGTTCAGAAACACTGCCTTGGAGGCTTCTCCACATCTTCAGGATAAAAAATTAGGTCATGGTAGCTTGTTCTGTAGAAGCTCTACTTATACCAGCCTAGCTTTTCTTTTCAGTTCTCTGTGCCAAGTCAGACAGAGAACTAATCCTTAGGGATACCTTTCCTCCAAACATCTCAGAAGTCACTCTGTTTCCTACCCTTGCTGCAGAAAAGCGAGTGCAACTGTTTTGGGGGTGTTTGCATGTGTTGACAAATTTTGTAACTCTCTTGTCGCCCTTTTCCCAGGAGGTTGGATACTGTCAAGGGATGAGCCACATAACAGCATTGCTCCTTATGTACATGAATGAAGAAGATGCTTTCTGGGCTCTGGTGAAACTGCTCTCGGGGCCCAAGCATGCTATGCATGGTACGTATCTGGGGTTTCATTCACTGTCATTCTGTCTATCTATCTATCTATCTATCTATCTATCTATCTATCTATCTATCTATCTATCTATCTATCTATCTATCTATCTAATTTTTCGGCCGCCCATCTCCCCCAATGGGAGAACTCTGGGCGATTCACAACAAACATTAGAACATAAAATATATAAACACATAAAACCTTAATTTAAAACATTACTAAAAAGAAGAAGGAGAGACCAAGAGAATGAAAACTCTGAGGCTGAAGGCAGAAGGACTCTATGGGGCTAGCCATCCCCATGCTTGAGGTATTCTCACCCCACCCCAAGCCAGGTGGCAGAACCAGGTTTTCAAAGCCTTACAGAAGGCCAGGAGTGTGGGGGCTAATTGCACCTCCGGGGGCAGGATGTTCCAAAGAGCAGGGGCTACTGCAGAGAAGACCCGCTTTCTGGACCCCGCCAGTCGAAGTTCTTTCACTGAGGGGGTCTGAAGCATGCCCTCTCTGTGCGATCGGGTGGGACGGGTTGAAGTCATAGGGGAGAGGCGGTCCCTTAGATAACCATGGTAGTTAACGTGGACCTCTTCACTGTAAATGCCAATACTCAGCAAACCTTCTTTAAGAACTCTATTTAGAATTGTGCTTTTCAACTCTGCAGTGTTGCGGCTGGGTTCACCCAACTGTACTAAGCCAAGTTGTCAAGTCACAGGTATTATAGATATCACATGAAGCTGAAACAAATGGTGTTATGGCTTTATGCAGTGGTCTGCTTCACATAACATGCTTCCAAAAGGTACTGAAGAGCCAACTGCATTTTAGCCTGGAATGATTGATTGCATGCCATCAAGTTGGTGTCAGCTGTTAATGACTGCATAACTAGACCTTGTCCAGGATGGTCTGCCCCCATCCTAGCCTTCAGGTCTTCCAGCAGTGCACTTCTCACTGCTGTAATTGAGGCAGTCCACCTTGCTGTTGGTCATCCTCTTCTCTTCTATTTTCTTCCACTTTCCTTTTCTTTTTCATCTTTCCCAAAGTAATAGTCCAGATTCGTGTGCTGCATTAGCCTAGGTATAGATTAGTAGCCCTATTAAAATGGTATACTTTAATTTAACATTACTTATTAATTAAGATGTTGCAGAATGATTTGTTGCTTGTTCATGATGAGTTCTCTCTCTCTCCCCCCTTTCCCAATTTTAGGTTTTTTTATTCCTGGTTTTCCTAAGCTGTTGAGGTTTCAAGAACATCATGACAAAATAATGAAAAAATTTTTGTCCAAGCTTAAGCATCATTTTGTAAGTAAATGCCAACAGGAATATGTTGATAAAGAAGATTGTTCGCAGATTAAATTTCTTTAGTATTTAATTTTGCCCAATTTAGGCACTCTTGTTGATATCTAGAAAAATGATGAAGCTATGTTTTATCAAATCAGATCTTTGTTTTTTTAATCTAAAACTTTGTGTTGTTTAACCCTTTAATAAATCACTATAAGTGTTGGCTGTCTACCACTTTGGTATCTTCATTATCACTTCTAAGGCTGGTTATTGTACTTGTAGTCATTAGTTTGCTCTTTATATTTAATTAAAGTTCCATTTTTCTTCTTTTACTGTGCTTCTTGACTTTTATTACTAGGGCTTGCAGATCCTTTGCATTTTTGGCTATTGGAATAGTGACATCAGCATAATGCAAGTTACTGATCTTTCTGCCTCCAATTTTAAAACCACACTCATCTTCACTTAATATATATTCAGTCATATAGGTTGAATAAATAAGGGGAGAGTATACAATCTTGTTGTACTCCTTTGCCAACCTGGAGCCAGTCTGTTTCACTATGTTCTGTCCATACTGTGGCTTCCTGATCTGTCTATAGATTTCCCATGAGGACAATGAGATGTTCTGGGATTCCCATTCCTCTAAGCACTTTTAGCAGCTTGACGAGACTGACACAATTGAAGGCCTTTCTGTAATCGGTGAAGCACATAGTGGTTTCTTTTTGGCATTCTTGGCTTTCTCAAGGTCCTTCATAACTAGGAGCATTGTTTTTATGTTAAGCAGATTCTTTTTAAAGAGTAACAGCTCTTTAAAGGTAACAGGTAACAGAGTGAGAGTTCTAGTCCTGCCTTAGCCAGAAGCCAGCTGGGCAACTTTGAGCCAGTCACTCTATCTCAGCCCTAAATAGAAAGTATTGGTAAGCCACTTTAAAAAATGTTGCCCAAAAAATTGCAGGGACTTGTCTCTGTAGTCACTGCAAGTCAGAGTTGACTCAAGATATTCATAACAACAACAAAGAACAACAAAAAATTGGAGAATACTTCAAGCTGATCTATGATGAGGGTTTAGGAATCACACAAAATCTGTGTTTTGCCTTAAAGAGAAAGAGAGAGATGCAAACACTCTCTAAACAGCTTGGAGACAAAACACACTGATCTAGATGCTGAACAGTAATTTCCCAACACACTACCTGACTGCGGTCACTAGAGCTACCATAAACTGGTGCTTTGCCAGCTAAGCACGTCAGGAGCTACCATGGTTGGTGGTACTGAACGCTGCCAAAAGGTCCAGACTCACAAGAAGCCCACTAGTAGTTATCCATCAAGGCAGCATAAGAGTGTTGAAACGAAGCCCTGAGGAGAAATACCCTTTGAATATACTTTGCATTTAACTTCAAGTTTGCATTCTGTGTGCCAATTTATCTTCTGAGATTGGCGAACCGTTTCTTCTTGGCAGGATTCCCAGGAGGTCAACACCAGCTTTTATACAATGAAGTGGTTTTTCCAGTGTTTCCTTGACCGTGTGAGTAGCCTTAGCTGTTGTTTTCATTATCACCCCAGCTGACCCTCTGTGCTAGACATGAATTTTTGTTTATCTGCTGATGCGTTCACATGGTTCCTTCATTGCAGACTCCCTTTAGGTTAACCCTCAGGATCTGGGATATCTACATACTTGAAGGAGAGCGAATTCTTACTGCAATGGCTTACACCATTTTGAAACTGCACAGAAGTAAGAGCTTTGCCCTGGCTTGAAATACTCACTGTGGTCAAAATGGTCAGTCCCTGTTTTGAGCGGCTAGGCTTGGGGGATTCTTATTTCTAGCTGGGTGAAAACTCTCAGTAAAGTAGTTATTGAGACACTACAGCTGTTTAATGTTAAAAAATGTTCCAAGAATAGAGAGAAGAAATGTTGTAGTTGCTGAAAGACCTTGTTCCCCTAGCCCCATCTCTTTCCTTTGAGACATGTTGGCACTGTACCTCCCAATTATTGCTGATTGTAGAAGCTAAGTCCATCTTTTTTTTAAACATTCTACTTCTCAAGAGTTGCAGTTTGTATGTTATGTTTTAAAAGGCCTACTTTTATTTGACTCTTCAGTTTATTTCACAAATGTAGCAGGGCTGGGAGGCTATCCCCATTTTGACATGTTCCTAATGGGACCAGCAACAAAGCAATTTGGCATTCCCCCTCCCTGGGAGCTTTTACTCAGCCAGCTGTTTTCTACAAACTGGAAATTCCACCTTTCCCCATTGTTTCGGTTTTTCCTGTCCAGTGTGGGCTGACCATACCAGGGCTACTAGGGATCTTCCAGCATCCCTGGGTTCAGTTGCTAAAGATTCGTTGTAGCTTTGCAAAAATAGGGTCTCCTGAGCATATTCTACTTATGCTTGGCTTCTCAATAATCTCATCTTGGTTGGAACTCATCACCCACGGTCAATATTAGAGGGAGGGGAGGAAGGTCAGCACATCTAGCTATATATTTTTGGTACATTTCTTCCTACCCCAAGTGACTCAGGATTCTAGAATTAATGATTTAAGAAGTAGATTGGGTTCCATTTTTAAAGGAATTCACTTCTTACATAAAGAAGGATACTTTCTTGCATTTTAGTCACACCTTTACTGCCTGATACTTGTTTTTTTCCCCATAACCCTAGAACACCTGATGAAATTGCAGATGGAAGAACTGGTCCAGTTTCTTCAAGAGACTCTTGCCAAAGATTTCTTCTTTGAGGATGATTTTGTAATAGAACAGCTCCAAAGCTCCATGGCAGAACTGAAACGAGCAAAGATGGACCTTCCAGTAGCGGGTAAGTAACTTCTGGATCCCAGTAGCTCATTTTGATATGTTCATTTGCACACCTTTTGAAATTTCCTCACTTGTTGGCAAGGATTGTCAGATTACAATACCAGGAAGAGGTGTCTGCAGGAACTTCAATGTCTCTCCTTGGAAACCCTGGTCATTTACCAACATGATGCATCTACAGTATGTGATTGTCACTTGTGCACTAAACTTGGCAATATTCTGACAGGACCCTGGAAAGTGGAACTCCTTTTTTTCCCTTGGAATATACCTCAGCTGTAACTAAGGCAGTTCAGTTGGTTTTGCTATCTTGCTTCAAGGTGTTGATGTTCATCTTCTCAGTATAACATTTCTGCAAATTTTGAAGCTGTGGGAAAGGCATTATTTTTTTTCCTCCCTGCTTCCCCCCCTCTGAAAGGAAATAGAATTTGGGGGAAAATGGAGGCATATTTATTGTTTAGAATCCTTTACAGGTATAACTTCATTGTTAATGAAATCTTAATGAACACCTAATTTCATAGATGTGTATTTGGTGTATGCAGTTGAATAGTGGCATTTATTCACAGGATAATGACAAATGTAGTGATTTAATTTATTTTAAATGTTGTTTAGTTTTTATAACTAATGGGTCTCTCAAACCCTAAGAAATGTAGCATCTTTTCATTATGTTCTGTTCAGTTAAAACAGGCAGGTAGTAAGTTACCTTTGAAAACAAGAAACCATCAACTTTATAGTAAAGCAGAGAATGTAAATTCTGGACATTTCTGCCCATACTTTAAATATAAACTGCACATAAGTTCAGAAAAAAAGAACAGAAAATAAGGGGGAACACACATTTGAAACATTAAATGGTGTCTAATCAATCATTTTCTGAACCTGTTTATCTATCAGTGGTTTCCATTTCTATTGATCCCTTATTTTTTATCATTTCTTCATTTTTATGAATTTCTGGAAACAGAATGCTTCCCGGTATTGTGACATCACATGTTTGTTTATTTCTTAATTTGGTGGGAATACTGTCAATTTTAAATCAGATACTTTTGCATCCTAATAATTTTATAGCTTATTTAAGATATTTGTGGTGTTTTATAATTCATTTTTCCAATTTCTCAGGAAAAAATCAAAAACAAAATGTCAAAATGGGGCAAAAAATGGAAAAAAGCAGTACTCCCCCCCCCCACATTTTTTCCCCAGCATATCTGTTCTTTAACCCAAACCATGAATAAGGATAGAGAAAATAGTATGTCTGATCATTTGCATCTTAGGAGGCATCTGTTTCCCCCAAACAGCCTACATTCTGGCATGGACCTGGACACATTCTGAATCCGGCCTTGCATCCTTTTAATTAGAATGAAGGTCGTGTTAATTTCTAGGCAACAGGCTCTGGAAAAGTGTTTTCGACTGTGATGGGAAAATCGCTGAGATCCTCTTTGCCAATTGTAGCAGTCTTTGCAGAAAGAGAAGGACGTTTCCCTAGTTGTTTATTCTGCAAATCCTGCCTTCATAAGGATGTTTTTGTGCCATTAAATGAAGAAGGTTGGAGAGGGAATTGAATGTTATGCTTCAGTTCTTCACCGAGAGATGGTCCTTCAGGAGACCTATCAGCATACGTAACCGAGGAAAGCGAGTAAAAAATGTCAAGTGCAAATATTTCTTTCGAAAGATGGGGAAGAAATTTGGCAGAGTGTGTCAGACTACAGAGTGAGAGGCGCTCTACTGTTGTGAATGGTGGCACCATGCAGGTTTATATAGGTTTTATATTGTTTTCCACCCCTGTGTAGTTCTAGTATTGCATCTTTTTTTCACTGTCAGGTTGTTGACATTTCCAGTGAAAACCTGAAGGCCTCTAGCTTTACTAGTTACCATCAGTTTACACCCCATCTGTGGTTACTGTTGAAGGCGCAGTGCATTTTAAGAATATCAGAAAGACACCAATCCCAGTTTGAAATCTCATGGTAATGGCAGTTGGCCTTTTCAGTCAACAGATTTTCCATTTATTTCTTCTTTAACTACTACTATCTATTTGCCAACCTGTGCAAGGACACAGTTTTCTTATCCTCAGGTCTTTTCTGCAGCTGTCCTTTCCTTTCCTTGTAAAATTGGAATTTTAAATATGGAGTGACATGTTCTGGCCTGCCTTGAGTATCATTAATAGCAAACATATAAACATTGTTATGTTTTTGGGACCTGCAGGACATGTTTTCTGGGGGGAAGAGAGAACAATTCAGACCTTTGCCCCCCTCCGTTCAGTTACTTTCTATACCCATATGTTTCCATTTGACTTCGTTTCTTAGTTTTTCCTGCTCATCCTTTCCCCCCCACCCAGTTGTTACTTTCCTCCATCCTTCCCTTGCCTTTGGAATGCAGACATACCACCCAAGATTCCTGCCTAGAACTAGCTTGAATGACAGGAAAGAAATGCAGTTGGGTTCTTTCCCTTCTTGTCAAGTCCATTACGTTCAGTTGGAGCACAAGGTCCATCGCTCCTAAAACCCAAGTGACAGAGATGGACTAAAAAAGAGTGGAAGGACATCCATATTCTGGAGTGAATAAGCAAGAAAGAACTACACTAGCTATCCTCTGCTCCCAAGCATTTGTCAGCAAAAGTGTGAGTTTCTGATTGCCCATAATTTCTCTGCAAGCTTGTATGTGTATGTGTGTACCTCTTCCACAGGCATACCATTTTCTCTGAGTTTATATCTTTGGAAAATTGACATATTGACACACCCTACCTGGTGGTTGTGTGGGTGGTGTTTTTTGTCTAACCTTCTTGTTGGAGTCTCTTCCTCTACCTGCAGTCACAAAAACACCCTTGCCTCCCTCCCAGAAAATCTAGCACATTTCTTGTTCATTTTATTCAAGAAGTAGATTCATTATCCATATGTCATCAGTCCTTGAGTCTTATCTTCCCACCCCAGGTTCATCTTTTTCTAATCGTTATTTACAAGCAATTCTGTTCATCCTTAGGTATGTGCTCTGCCTTTTTTAGACATTAGCTCACTTTGATACTGCAACTTGGACAGACAGGTTCTCCCAGGTAGGTATGGCGGGCGGGGGGGTTCCTATCTCAAAGACAACCAGAAAGTTCTGTCCTGCAGGGCAAGCCTCCATTTGCATACCCACGAGAAGAACAGCTGATGTGTGAATTTAGAAAAGCCTTGGGCTTTCAGGGTAGGGGAGAAGGACCAACAAAATGACAAAGGTGGTAGGAGAAATTGGGCAGGGGAACAGGACACAGCTTTCAGTATCCTGATACTTCTGAAAGTGCTTCTGATACCTTTTTCAAGAAAAGGTTAGTGCATCAGATGAGCAGGCAAGAACAGTTTCACTTTAGTAGGATGAAGAGTGCCTAAATAGAAATTTCTTATTCTAGATAGAGTTCATCAGAATTCTCATGATTGTTAGTTAATCCTTTATTTTCTGAGGAAAGTTCTAGTTCAGCTTTCCTTGATCTGGAATCACTGAGACCACTTGTATGACATAGAATCATAAGTTTGGACAGGACCTAGGAGGTCTTCTAACCACCCCTCTGCCCATTGCAAGAATTCTCACACGAAGGTGATCCTCATACCAACATGATTCATTGGTTGGTATTGACGGCAGGTATACTCGTATCTCCTCTGGAGGAGGCCATTTTTGGAGAAAGCTGCTTTACAATCTGGTTCATGAGGAAGAAGTTGCTTAAACAGTATGCAGACACTTTAGGAGCAGTATGAACAGTGTCAATCCAAAATGTTCATTACAATGCATATTCAGAAGAATCTCACAGCTCAGGAAGGATAAGATGTTGATGTCAACACTGGAGGTCCAGTGTAACTGGCCCTGAAATTTCAAGAAGCCAAATCTTGATTCTTTCACACTTCAGGATATTTTAAAGGTTGCTCTTACTGGGATATACCCTCCATCTAGTATTTCTCTATGGAGTAGTATATCTGGGAAATATACTGATCTTAAAATTCCTAGGTGTGCCATTGTTTCTTCAACAAACAGCAAGTATGAAACTCTTTGGATATTGAAATTGGAAGAAAAGAATTCATGAGAAATTGTTAAATGAAATTAGATAGGGAGCTGCAAGAGAATGTCCTCTCTATTGTAAGACCCAGATTATGGAATTTTACTATTTTCTTTTTGTCATCAGGCAGTGATACAGAACTTCTTCCTAGCATTCATCTTTAAATAGTACGTGTTTTGTTTTAAAATCATGGTTATCTGAATATAGAAAACTGGCTGGTAGTTTTTGCAATCCTCTTCTCAACAAAAATCAGTTTCAGTTCTTTTGCCTGATTTGTGGCTTTGTTTCTTCTTTCGCGATGGGATCCACTTGCATGCAAAGGGACAATGAGGACTCTTGCTCTCCAATTTTGCAATCTAATATGAAAGGCCCCAGATGTTCTCAACTTGGGGCCTTCCATATTTGAAGCATAAGCAACAATGAAACAAGGCCAAACATACCATATTTAATACACAAATTGAAACAAGACCAGCAGCCATGCTGGTTGCAAATTCTGGGAACCGTAGTTCAATACATCTTGATGGCAACAGATTAGGTTTGGATGCTCCAAGCCCTATCTCACCAAGATACACAGTACTTGTGGGGACTGACTTAAACTTATTTTCTCCATTTTTTCATATTATGATATGCCCTGTTAATTAGCAAAACCAGTTAATTCAGTGCGGGAAAATGTTGCTTTTACAAGTTCTTCTTAAATGGCAATTCTGTAGACAGTTTACCAGTGAGTAACCCCATTGAACATAGCAGTATTTGCTTCTGAACACACCTGGGCTCAAAGCTAAGAACCACAACACAAAGTTAGCACAAAATCCTTCCTACTCTTTTGCTGAGCTGTCATTCAGTGTTCTGGGTGGAAATTATTTTGAAAAGCGCTTGGCAACCTCAACTTTCTTTCGTAGTCTGGGTCCCTCCCATCTGAACATATCTGGAAGCTAATTAAGCTTGGTGGAATTCTCCATCTGGTGAGCTTTGTCTAGGATGCTTTGAGCTTCAGGAGCTGCCTGGTAGGCTTTGGTCTCTTATCAAAAAAGAGAACTAGTTTGCACAGTGTTGGGGTGGGGAGAACAGAAATCCATCTGGAAGGGAATTTGTTGGATATACTTTACCCTCTAAGCTCTCCTTCAGAATGAAACGGAAGATCTTCATCCTTGGCTTGCTGAGAATTTGCTCTTTGTGTGTGGAGTAGGTGAAGAAACTGTTCAGTTTAAAGTATCTGGGTTGTAGGAGAAGATAGATAGATAGATAGATAGATAGATAGATAGATAGATAGATAGATAGATAGATAGATAGATAGATATGTCTCTGTCTCTGTCTCTGTCTCTGTCTCTGTCTCTGTCTCTGTCTTCCCGGTATCCCTTTTCTAGTACAGGAAAATGGTGGCATTCAGGAAAAAAGGCTATTTTTTTTTAAATAGAAAGAGATGATTTAAGCCAGGGTATCTGTTACCACCTGCGTGTCAACATGGCCTTAAGCTTCATTAATGGCATGATTGTAACCTGATATATTTCAGGAAGAAGTAGAAAGCTTTGCTGGAGACATCAGGATGGTCTTATGTCTCCTCTTCCCCCCCTTGATCTACTTTAACCATGTTAATGGATCTCTGGTTATTTTTCATAGATCAGAGGTTTAAGGAGGCCCTTGAAATGTAGCAGTCTTGTGGCATTTTTCCTATTGAAACTTTTGTTCTTTCCTGTTTGCTTCCCTGCACCAGCAAAACTGCACTTCTAGGTACAAAGACGAATGAAGAGCTTCTTAAAATGTTCAAAATGCCTGTGATATAAACTTCACAGACAGAATGTCTTAGCTTTAAAAAAAGGGATTCTTTGTCTTTGAAAAGGGACTGCTGAATACCTGGGAAGTGACAGTGTGAAAGACTGCTGTTGGTGGCTGAAGGATCTGCTTGGCCTTTTGGAGAAGCAGGATGTTGGACCCTAGAGGCTATAGTTTAATCCAGCAGGATTCTACCCAGGTTCTTACCTACCACCGGATTTAATTTAAAATATCCAAGGGATTTGGCAGCCTTATATTTGAACAAAATCATTGTGATGTTAAGAGCGACTGCTAGCTATTATAAAAGACTAGAGAACTGCTAAGGAGGTGAAGAAAACTAACCCAGCAGCTCAACTGTGTACTAGACTAGAACTGGGATCTATGGGCTCTCCAGGAGTTGCCAAACTGCAAATACCTGCAACCCTCATCAGGGATTGGTGATGCTGGCAGGAACTTTTGTACCCAACTGCAGCCTTCTCATTTCAGCATTGAAATGTTGATGCTAGACAGTGTGAAGGACACCCCAGCCAGGGATCCACCAGCCTTTGGAGAAGCACTCCTCTGTTCCCCACTTCTTGTGTTACAGGAGAGATCAGCAAAGGACACTCCAGTGCAGTGTTTCTCAACCTTGGCGACTTTAAGATGGGTGGACTTCAACTCCCAGAATTCCCCAGTCAGCATGGCTGGCTGGAGAATTCTGGGAGTTGAAGTCCACCCATCTTAAACTCGCCAAGGTTGAGAAATACTGCTCTAGTGGTTACGGTTCTTTTCTCCCAAGTGTTTTGAGAAGGGGGACACATCTCTTGGGATGTTGGAAGATTACATCAAACTCTTTTATTGTGTGTGTGCCCTTTGTTCTTTCAGCCTTCTCAACAAATTCAGAATATGGCTCCTAACTCTTTTCCCCTGTTTCTCTCTGTTGATCTTCCTGCATTTGCTAAAACATCGGTCTGATTCCTAAGCGCTTAAATTTTTAAAGAGACAAATCTGTAGTATCTTCAATTCAGCCCATACTTTTTCTTCTGTTCTCTATACTCCTTTCCTCAGACTTATCTTGTTTTTGTTTTTCCTTTCCAGATGAATACGGGATTTTTCATTTATACGTTTGGAGAACTCACACGTACCTATTTTCCTTTGCTTTGCATTTTATTTCATTAACCGACTAACCCTCAAACAGGTGTCTGTGCTGATGTGTTTCTTCCTGATTTCTGGAGTGTTTCTAAATGGGTTGAAATTGGAGGTTGACGTGGCATCTTGGCTTCTCATGGATGATTTGAGCTGTGTGATTTGTGCCATTGTGTTTCTTACTGTGTTCTTCAAGTTGCAAACCATAACTACTCACTTTTTTGACTACCAGCTTAGACTTGTTATAAATGCATGCAGCTTTAAATGTATGCCTCTGCTGAAGGGTGACATAGTTTCCCCAGAAACGTTTTTATCATTATTTGCTTTCTTTCCCTGTCTTTGTTTTAATCTGTTGAGGAGTTTCCAAAGCAAGTTATTACTATCAGCATTTTAAACTCAGTGAAGAGCATTATTGTACAGACATTCAGCATATCATACTTTACAAGCTAGGAGTTCCATGTTTCTTTGGTGACGAAAATAACCCAGAGAAGGAGAAGCAGAAGTGGCTTGGCTTTAGGGACAAACTCAAGGTTTATTTGAACATGGAATAGCTGTTGCAAAAATAAGGTGTTCCTTCTATCTAGTAGAATCTATTTTAATGTTGCATTGTGATGTTTCCTTGCTTCCACATCACCGACTACGCTGATCTGCTCAATGGTGTGGATACCTAGGAAAAGCTAAATTCCATTTTCAGTACAGTTTAAGTCATTTGAATAGCATAATATGCTTTTCACCTAACATCCAGGTTACATTTAAAAATTAAAAAAAAACCAATTTGAATGACAAGTTTCATATATGATGTCATTTCTGTTGACATATGTTCTTGTCATGGTATCCTCTCTAAAGTGTTCAGTGTTCTGAAATGAGAGGCCAAGGCCGTGAATAAAATTAAGTGCTCACAACTGCTGTTGCATCTGTTCAGACCAATTGACCATCTTAGAACAATTAACCTGAAACGTTTTGCAGTTCAGATTAATTTCCACAGGGTGGTGACAGAGATCAAGAATAAATCAGTAACATTTCTTCAAATCAAACTCAGAGAATGTTCAGGGAAAAGAAGAGCCCACAGGCTTTCTTTTGTTTCCTTTACTTTGACCAGCAGGGCTTCAGCAAACCCTATTTTTCAAATCTGAGCAACTTTAATAGCAGAACTAGATTTTTTTTTTTAAATAGGCACTGTGCTTTTGCCAAACAGCCCAGTGCAATAATACTTGCTCTAGAATGCTGGTAATAACATTTAGGACTCAAAGTCTTCAATTGAACTAAGCCAAATTAGAACCATTAATTAAACTTTTGTGTGTGTGAACTTCAGGGGCTGAGGGAAGAGAAACAAATGTGGTTTGCTTAAGAAGCAGTTCTGAGTTAGATGTCCATCTGTTGTGGGTGCAGCAGCCCCATATTTACTGTAGTGAGCAGAGCATGGAACCAATAAGAAGAGAAGCGCTCCACCATTGTGCATGCTTAGAACATTTCTCCACATGACTTGATGGTAATCTTGGGCAATCTGAAGGAAGTATCACTATGGGTGTGGCAACCACCATGTTATACTACAGTTTCACCCTATTAGCAAGCTTGGCTTTTGGCTCTCCCCCACTTTTTTTTTTATGTCTTGTGTGCCCTGGCTGACTTTGTATGCTTGGCTTCGTTTAATTTGGGAGGGCACAGCTGAACTCTGAAAGATGGTTTTGTTTTTGCTGGCTAACGGTCATAATAACTAAAATTGAAAATGAGGATTTTGTTGAGGTAATAATGGAGTCGTTTTTCTCCCCCTGTTTTTGTTGTTGTTTCTTCCCTTGCCAGCACCCGATATCGTGGACTTCCTGTTCGCTACTATCCTCCAAGTGTCTCCTGGTATTCTAACTTTACCATCTTTGTAACTTTTGGGGTGATTGTGGTTTAAGCAAGGGCTGATTTTATTAATAGGCATGAGTTGTAGGCTTGTTGACGTTCCTGGTTGCTAGAAAAATGTGATGCGTTATTAGTCCTTGATTCTATCCAAACAACAATGTCACTCCTATATGAAGACATCTATCCAAGAATGGCAGCAGATCTGTTTTCCCCATGGGTGCTGTATTGCATCAGCCTACATTTGCAAGAATTCTGTACACGCATAGGAGAGTTTCAGTGTACGCCATTTAGAGTATGCTGTTCTTGAGGCAGCCTATAAGGAGCAAAGGGAGAAAGATTTTATAAGCCTAGTTGCATGACTCTCTTATTAAGGAAGAATGGACCTCTTGTACAGGAATGGGAATCTGTTTGACTGTGGAAGACTGCAAAGGGATTGGGTGACGTCCCTAGAGTGGGTGGGGCCAAGGCTAATTCTTTGGGACTAGGGAGTTTTAAGGGGAAATATTAGTGCTTTAAACATTGCAGACACTAGAATGCAATTTTGCTCTATAACAAAAACCATCAAGTGAATAATCAGCTGAGTTCAGAGAAGGTTTAAAGGGTGCAGTGGTACCTTAAGCTTTTACAAGAAACTCATTCGTTGGGGCAAAAAAGGGAAATAAGGGCCATCAGTCTCCCCCCCCCTCCCCTGCATCCTGGTGGCTAAGTGGGAAAGATTTTCCTAAATGGTTGGCTTTCAAATGAGTTTATGAGGTTCAGCTGCCAACATCCTTCACTGTTAGCCATTCTGCCTGGGAGTTGTAGACAGCTCAGATCCCGGCAGCAACTGGATGAACATTTCGTAGAGAATTTCCCACTTCTCTACTGGGCCTTGATGTGCTTAATGTGCTCCTGTATCCATACTTTGCTCTGTAATCAAATGTACTCCAACCAACTAATGAGTGAATGAACTCCCCAGGAGCCATGTTGGGCCCTTTGTTCAATGGTGGAAGAAGCCATTTGCTTTGCTTCTATAATCCCAGGGGATCTGTTTGCCAAAGCAGAATCCTTTATGGAAAGCCCAACTTTATAAATGAAATTAGTTTGGAATTGCTAGTGGTGTTGGTGAAAGAGTGGAATTATTCCTTTGGCTATTTTCAGGCAATGGATCAACTTTTTAAAAGGTCATCCTTCCCACAGCCCAATTTGCCCTTGTTCTGTGAGGAACTCTGAATATTTTATGTTAGGGCATCTGGCTTACATTATTCATATATGGACAACATGCATGTTCTGGACAGCATGTCAGTAATGTGATGAACTAGGTAGAAGCCTGAAACTGCAGGTATGAAGTCTTTGAGGCTTCTTCGGGCATTGCAAAAGACAGGTAAAAAATAATCTTTCAACAATTGCAGAGCATCATGAAACCCTTTGATTGCTGTAGAAATCCCAGGATCCCAGCTTATTGCTTTTTTCCCAGCTTAACCAAGCAGAAATTCCTGCTGCCTTCAAGGTCTTGGCGGTTTTGTTTTACCCTGAGCTGAAGCCTGCACTTGGAGCATGTTGCTGGTTTTAAAAAGAAGACAGAAGAAGAGATACCTCATGAACATGAATGTCATTTTCTTATTGTTTAAAGCAGTCCTGCTGTAATTACAGGGTTGCAAATTGGGCGCTTGCTTTTGTACAAAATGCATAATGGGGACTTGGCTTCTCACCATATCCGTAAACATATTGTCATGGAAGGAAGCTCCCCTGATTTCAAGGGAGTTTCATTTCAAACAATCTCTGTCAAGCGTTGAAGAGGAGGCAACGTGCTGCCAACTGCAGGGTCACAGTGCAGAACACCCAAGAGAGGTTGTCTTCTTCTTTTCACTTGTTAAGTTCTAACGACAAACTGAGACCCATGGAACCCAACATTGTCGCACCAGTAAAAGGCAGCCACGTTGAGTAGAACCAGTGGGAGTGAGAGCTCTGATGCAGAGAGGCAGAAAAAGAAGGGGCACTTCACTCTTTAATTAACCAGCCATTTTCTTCCTGCCCTCCCTTTCCTTCCTCTTCCTCATGAGGGCCCAATTGTGTGTTTGCCCTGTTTAAGAAAGCAAGTAGGAAGGGGGTGACAGAGGAAAGGTTGCAAGCAAGCAGGACTTAAGCAAAAGAGGATGGTTGTGCATCTGGCCAAACATCCTTTTGATTGTATAGACGCGTACGAAGTTTGGAGTATCAATGATATTGGCAGACTACCTCTTTTGACATCTGAGCCTGGTTAGGTTGAAGCCCCACGAGGATCTTAAACTGTTTTTTATGTGGATCCCTTCTGCCTTTGTGGGCTGTGCAATGTCCAATTATTTTGCACATTTAATAGAAACCCACAAACCCTGCTGCTTGCACAGGCTTTGATCTTCGCAGTCAACAGTTGTGACTTTGGCTGTTAATACATGGTTAATACTTCAGTTGTAACACTGACTTCTTAATTGGAGAACAGGCAGTGTAGTTCAAGGTTATTCTAGCTTCGTTCTTGCCTGCCCTTCTGAGTGTTCAAAATTCAGGTGTTAGCCTCTAACATCTAAACAGCTTTGAACCATGCACACCAGAACTAATGCACTTTCTCTTGCTCTGGCATGTGAGGGAGAGATATTACAGAAAACAATCTTCAAAGCAAGAAAGAATTCAGTAAAAATGTCTGTAGTATTCTCACTTGGATGGCTTGAAAGCTTAATGGTAATTTAGAAACCTTAAGTGTGCTAAATTAAAAAGAATAAAAGCTGCCTTATTAATCAACCTAGGAACATTTCAAAGCTTTTCTTGGGAAAATATGCATTTAATTTTTTTAAAAAAAGAATTGGAGTAACTGTATGATGGAGCTTGGTGCTGCTGGAACCTGGAAAATGTAGATTCAAATAGGAGTGAAAGGTATGGATGTGTTTTGATTGGGAGAATGAGAGGGCATAGAGCGTGTTTTAAAGTAGTCTTGTGGGCTCCCCATAACATGTAGACAAACGGAGGTGTGTCTTAAGCCTGGCTACGCACATTGAACGCAACCTTTGCTGGATGTGGTTACAGATAGTCCTTGACTTACGACCACAATTGGGACCAGAAAATTCATTGTTAAGCAGTGCAGTCATTAAGTGAGGCATTACATGACCACACCTGATTTTACAACCTTTTTTACCATGGCTGTTAAGTGAATCACCACGGTCATTAAGTGAGACATCACATAACCGTGACTTATGACTTTCCCTGTCGGCTCCCCCATTGACCTTGCTTGTCGGAAGCCTGCTGTGAAGGTCACAAATGGCAATCAAGTGGCTTCAGGATGCTGCAACTGTTGTAAGCGTGTGACAATTGCTGAGTGCCCAAATCGCAATCACGTGACTGTGGGGATGCTGCAATGGTTGTAAGTGCGAGGACCGGTGTTGTAAGTCACTTTTTTCAGAGCTGTTGTAACTTCAAGTAGTCGCTAAATGAATGATCGTAAGTTGAGGACTACCTGTATGCAGAGACTGAAGCAATGACTATCAAAAGTGTTTTAATTTGGATTCCTGCACTGGGTGGCAGGTTGGACTCAATGGTCTGAATGGCCCTTTCAAGTTCTAGGATTTTAACACATAAGGAGCCTTTCTGAAACAGGCCAGTGGGACATTTGGCTCAGTATGGTTTGTATTTTCCCCCAAGCAGTGGCCAGCTAGCAAAGGACCATAGCTTTGGACTTGCAGAAGGTCTTAGGTTCAACCTCTGACATCTCCAGTGAAAAATATTGAGCTTGTTGGGTCAGAGGTCCCAACTGCACAAGAGGAAGCTTCTCATGCTGCTAGACATCTGAAGGGGATGGGGCTCCTCCTGCAAGTGCTGTCTCAGTAGCTTGCATTCAGTGGCATGGTGCCTCCAAGCTGGGAGCCTGTATAACACTGGGGCTGATGGCGCCATATTCCCTGTGAGTTTCATCACGCCTTTGTGGCTGCAGCTTCCACAAGCCAACCATCCATCCATCCATCCATCCATCCATTCACCCACCCACTTTCTCCCCTGCTCCCCTCGTTTTGTTTGTTTAAACACAGCTTATGCCAATTCTACAGATCTTTTGCCTAATAGAATCTGCAAAGCTAACTACCTGACAATCAGTTTAATTCACCCCCCCCCCTTTATGTTATTCCCTTGAAATGTTTTCCTGTCAATTGTTTTCTAATCCCTGATTCATCAGGGCATCGGGCGATTGCTTCTCACCCGCACTCTTTTCAGAGTGGTGCAAAGCTAGTCGGTGTAAGCTGCTGTCTCACTGCAAACTGCTGCAGGAAAGAAGACCACCGTGTTTGTCTTTTGTTCCTGGACATGATGGGAAGTCTGCTGCCTGCAAAATAAGGGGAAGAGAGCAAAATTCCATAATTGGCTCCTTTCCCTCTCCATTAGCATTGCTAAGATGTGAGGATTATTTTAGGACACAAAAAATATTCGAGGGGACTGATACGCAGTCTGATGGAATGCGAATAAAGATCTGGTTTCCCCCTGACTTTCTGTATAATGCACAGGTGGCCAGAAGAATGAAAATAGCTTGAGCTGAAAGCTTAACTGACATTATTTGCAATAGGAATGCTTTTTCAGGCAAGCTGCCAGGCTGCTGTTTCACATGATAGTATCTTACAGAGAATTTAGCTTGGCATTTTGTAAATGTTCCTGCAAGCTTGAACATAGAGCATTCACATCTGATGACAGGAGGTCTCTGCTGAGCGATTCCAGAGCAGGGGTGCGCCACGTTTTTCCAGCGATTGGCCCTATTAGGTCTTGGAAAGGCATGTTGGGGATCGCCCTTCCCCAAGCAGGATCAGGATAGAAATGAAGTCTGATTTCATTCTGTTTCCATTTATTTAAAATTAAATGATTTTAACGTGATCACTTTAATAATGTAAATTATGATGTCTTTAATAATTTACCCTTGTGTTGTATTAAAAATTACAATTTGTTGGTAACTTCAGAAGATCTCCTAAGGTATACAGCCAAGATTTTGGGCGGGTGGGCGGGGGGCGGGGGGCGGGGGGCGCCTACTCTGCTAGAAATCACAGAAAGGGCAGGGGTTGCAGATGGTTGTTTTTTGCAGTGCAGAAGCTTGGTCACACCCAGTTCTAGAAGGAGCATAGTGATTAAGCCCGCACACCCCCAATTCTTTGGGAGAAAATTAGTTGGCTCTGCAGTCTGCTCTCAGAGAGCAGGAGAGAGAGATTTGAAGCTGGTCATGATTTTCTAGTAAATATATCATTCAGTTCATACAGTATTCTGTTTCATCCCTGTGGCTATTAGAAGAAGATGCACGTATATAAAATTCACAGCAGACTGAAAATTCTCACTTCCATCTCCCAAGTAATTGTTGAATATGCCAAAGTTTCAGAAACTGGGTTCAGTAGTCTTTAAAATTAAGCCTTGATCTGCTGCAGTTTCAGGGAAGCAAGACCTGTCCACTTAATAGAAAACATCCAGTCGATATATTTTGGATCATACAAGGCTTGCATTTCCCAGAAAATCCTTGCTTGCTTGAGTGAGTGCTTTTGATAATCAGACATATTGACTGCGGTTATTGTCACCATCGGGGGGGGGGGGTGTTGTTTGCATTTGAGCATAAAACCAACTCTAACATTTAACCTCTAAGGTTTGAGTTTATCTCTGAACCTTCCAGCACTGTTTTTTTCTCTTTATGTATTTCATACACTACAATGCATTATGTAAAAAATAGGCCAATCTATCTATGTGGTCATGGTGAGATGTTGTTATTTGTTGAGTTTTTAATTGTAAGCTGCCTCAAGTTTCTATGATTGGAGGCCTTATAAAGCTAATAAATAGCATTAATACATTTAAGTGGTGTAATATTAAATGCTAATTTTATTCATTCTTCTTCTAGGTAAAGATGATGAATTTCCAAAGAAGTTGGGGAAAATTCCACCTGACATTCAACCTGCCATGCTAAATCTCACTCATCTAGTCAATGGACAGAAAAACACTAGTGTATTGAAGGGGGCCCGGGCCAGCCAGAGGACTGGGCAAGGACGTAGGGCACCTGCAGAGAGAGGCCGAGAAGGTTCACCAACAGCACCTGCAAAGAGAGGTCGAGAAGGCTCCCCAAGAATGTATGCAGAGGGAGGCCAAGGAGGCTCACCTGTAGCCCCTGCAAAGAGAGGCCAAGAAAGCTCACCAACAGCGCCTGCAGAGAGAGGCCGAGAAGGCTCACCAAACCGCCAAAGAAGAAGAAGTTCTCTGGAAAAGAAGCATACTTTGAGAGAGCAAAAGCCTGTGACGGTAAACATGCAGAGTGGGTTGCCAAAGCATGATGGGGAGAACCACAGAAAAAAGGCTGAAACGCAAACAGAGGCTGACTCCAAACCGAAGCAAAATGTAGCTGCTAACCAAAATTCCAATGCAGTATTATCTACAGGGAAAGAATTTGTACCAAGATGGATTAAACCTTCCGATATGAAGATAATTGAAAAAACTGCAAAAATCACCATGGAGATCAAGACTAGATTGCCCAGCCAGGGCAGTACAGGAACACCTCCTGCTCTTGATGATGAAGCTCAGCCATTCAACCTAAAGCAAAAGATTAGGGTTTGGGAGGCTGATGAAGGTAAGCGTGGGTCAAACGCATCACAGTATGACAACGTTCCTGATGCTGATCTGGAGAAGGAAAATTTTGTAGAGGAGGCACCAGAAAGAGTTCTTCTGCAAAGTCCAAGAAACACAGCTTACTCCAGCAACTCAAGGAAGCAGGTAGAGAAAGGATCTAGTCCACCAAAAATATCCAACAGTTATGCCTTCAGCTCACAACCAAGACTCCCCAGATATTCATCCCAATCTGATGGATCAGTTGTTGGACCTCATATAAAACTACCACCACCATCTTATAATAATCCACCTGTTTACCATGTGTATTCTCCAAAGCACATTACCAAAGTAAGTCATTCTAACTTCATAGCCACACAGTACAATCATGGGACTCGGACCAGCTCCACTACTCAATTGTATATCCCTGATTTTCCAACAGAGTTGCTTTCTGATAAATCACACAGAAATTACTCTGCCCACCATCAAAATCTCGTTGTGACTCCTTCTAGTCGAATAGAGGTTATCCCAGATGAGACATTCACAAGCAATCCCAGGTCACCAACAGGCCTCCATCTTGCAATTCCTCCAGTAGATTATTTGCCAGATAATAAAAAATGGTCAGATCCTGCTTTAATTTACAGACAGGGAGCATATGAGCAATCCTGGAGTGGAGATGGTAGCCGAAGTCAGTTGGGTAACTTTGAGAAACATCCAGCATTCCAGCCTATGCCTCTTGAAGACCATAATCCTCCCACCATTTCCATGGATAGACCTCTGCGATACAGGACAGCCTCAGGGGAACTTGGCTCACCCTCCTACCAGTATCCAGGTTCCCCAGGCCCCGCCCGCCACTACAGACACCAAGCTGATGGGTTGTCTATGAATGAGTCAGTGCTGCTTTGAGAAGTCAGTTGCGCTCACCTAAAAGGCCAGGAAAAGAACAGGCTTGGTTGACAGTGACCTAAGATTAACATTCTTTATACAGGACAGTTCAAACTGTATGCAGAAAGTAACACTATTTCACAGCTGTGTTAAATTTTGACAAAAGCTGACACTGAGAAATGAGTAGAGCAAAAAGAACCTCATAAATGTAGCAATACCTTCCCCGTGGCTCTCATGGCAGTTGTTTGGTTCAGTCGCTTTTTTGGGGAACAACCTCATTGCCTAAAATTTGCAAAGCCCCACTCGGTCAGCTGCTTTTTGACTTGACAGTATGACCCAGGAGACACTTGCCTGGGGGCAGATAGAGTCTGAAAATGGAGGCATGGATGTTTTGGGACTGTGCCCACAAAGTACTTTTTAATTTAATTTTTTTTAAATTTTGGTTAATTTAATTTATAAATCATCCGTTATTTAGGAAAGGATTTGGGGTGGGGGTGGGATGTCTTGACATTTTTTTTCACACTGCCTCAATAGCTGCAGAAAAGAAAAGTCTGGGTCGTCTGGAGACCATCTCTAGAAAGGGGAGCTGTGGCATACTGCAAGCTAGCAAGAAGACTTTTGTGTCCAAATCAGTGGCGTTCTGATATAGCCAATAAATGGTGCTTCTGTAACCAGGACTGTATGTGAATTGTAGCACATTATCGGGTATTGGGGTATTTGAACCCATCCTCCACATTCACATCTCCAAAACCAGCTATGCATCATAGTAGTTTTCATTTTGAAAGTCCCATGTTTTGGGGAGGGAGGTTAGAAACACAGCGAATGCAATTTATGCATTTGTAGTGTAGAGGGTTAACATGGTTTGGCTGTTGATGATTCAAAAGAGGTGCCTGCCTCTTCTGTGTGGGATTTCACATCTGCCTTGGGGTTCACCAATACTGAGCATGGGTTACGTTGGTCCAAACCCACTGTGTGTATCCCTTGTTTTGATAGTATTGTTGAGCATGTACGGCTTGGGCACTGTGCAAAAGCCCTAATGTGTATATGAGCGCCCACCTGCAAGGTGCAGGGGGTACATGAATCTGTTCTGCACATTCAGGAAAGGCTGTGTGCCTCCTGTTAGGCAGCCTCCTTTTACTACAGTGGCTGCATAGCCAGTCTTTTTGGATATACTCAGAAGAGCAGCCTCAACTGCCTATCTACCCCAGAGAGATGAAAGAAGATGCCTTTTTAAGGGCAAGTAAGCTCTCTAGAAACAGGCATCTCAAATCAAAAAGCCCAAAGCAATTTGATCCCTTCAAAAGCATCCCTCATTTCTGTAATCAAGCATTTGGTGCGTTCACACACGGCCTTGATAGCAAGGCTACTTTTATCTCCCTCTGCAACACGTGCTGGCAGTATTGTCTCTGAGGCTTGCGCTGGGACTGCCCTTTGAACGATTGCATTCAGGGTGGTTTTGGTGGCACGGTGGACAGGTTTTTCCAGGACTGAATGTCTTCTTATTTCACTTGAAAGGGAAGTGAAACAAGAAGGTGTTTGGGGAAGCACAGAAACTGTTCCATGACATGTAAAACAAGAAGTCCAAGGAGGCATATGCAGTATTCCATTATGGTTTGCCAGGCTTTTAATGACAGTTTTGCACACTAGCACCCCATATTCCTGGCTGTCCTTAAAAACTAGCAAAACCACTCATTGGTTGAGTTCAACTTGGTGAGTGGAAGTTGCATAAGCTTGGCGACCCAAGGTGGGCTGGCTTTGCAGCCTGTTCTTTTGTGCTCAAATAACAATTTGACCTTGTAGTTGCCTTGATTTGATGAGCGCCAGAGACAGTGGCTTCCTAGCCTGGCAGGGGTTTGTTGTGATATCAAAATGATGAGTTGTTTCTCTTCTCCTGTTTTGTAATTTTGTCTGTTCCTCTCTTCTTGAGCATCCTTGTCCATTCCCATAACAAGCTTGAACATCTTGTTTTTCTTGAGAGCAATAGACTTTTATGCCCTTGATTGGACTAGTGCTGCTGTGCTGTTAGGCCCTTAAAAGATGATTATAGGTATAAAGTCTAGTGCTGAAGTGCTCCTTCATTGTTGGTCGGAAGCCAGCAAATTTACTCCATCTTGGCATTCGCTTTTCTGCCTTTATCGTGTAGAGCAAAAGTAGCTGGAAGAAGCAGTTAAAAAAAAAAAAACCAATATAGAGATCTTAGTTCTGCTGATTTGGGGGAGTGGGGGTGGGCAGCCACTCAAGGTTGCCATGCAGTGGTCCCAAGGACCATCATCTAAAGCCCCCCAGGGTTTCCAGGTATGCTTGTTCTATTTGGAAAGCAGCTGTACAGCTTCTTTGTGAAGGAATGAGTGGTGTGATATAGGAATGGATGGGGATATGTATGAGCTTGAAGCTGCTGTGAGGTTGATGTTCATACATCAGAAGGTTGCCCAGGTTGGAGAAAGCTGATCTAGTCACACCTTTTCAGCTGCCCAAGCAGCTACATCTCTCTTTAATAGGAGATTCACATTCTCTTCCCCCCAGGCCCTCTTCCTGGGTTCACAGAGTGAACTAAGCCATAACATAGCTCATACGTTTTTGGTTTAGTGTATTCTCTGAACCTAACCACTTCTGTGCTTCAGTAAGCTAGAGTTTGCAGCACAATTCAGTGTGCAAACCCTACCACTATGGTTTATTCATCAAAGCCTTAGTGCAACATGTCAATTACGTTTTCCTTTCTCCTTAAAATTCACAGTGACATAACCACAAAGACAGGGAGCCCACAGAAAGACCCAAGATTAACTCAGCAGATGCACAGAGATGTCACTCTGGGTCTTCCAACTCTAATAGCAGGAATGCAAGATCCACTACACAGCATTTTTTTTTCCTCTGAGTAGTACAACTTTTCCTCCAGGTTATGCACTGGTCCACTCCGGGATAAAAATGCTGGACAAAACAATGTTGAAGTACTTAGCTTTTCTCTTGACTGCACGAATGGCAAATATGGTCAGACTACATTGTTTTCCCTCTACACTACGTCAGGTTTGTACAACTTGTGACCCACCAAACCGAGCCTGAATTTTGCCCACGCAGGCAAGCAACCAACAGGTTTGCTGAGTCCCTTCCCTACTGTAGCCACCAAACCTGGTCTGTGGTCGACGTGAGCTTCGTGAGTCATGAGCTGGACAGACCTGCCTTAAACCACCTCTGCTTTAGTGCCTACATTTGCTGCAGAATGGCAGATTTGTGGTTGTGAGTTCTTTTTTAAAAAAGATGAAGTAACCTTTAGCCTACGTGACGGACATGGGGTGTGTATACCAAGTCAGATGTCATTTTTAAAATTAATTTGAGAACTCGCCTTTTTATATTTTTTAAAAAAACCCACTGCATGCAGCTTTGCATTCTAGCAAAGGTTCTAAAAGGGATAGGCAACCTGTGTTCCTCCAAGGCAGTGTTTCTCAACCTTGAGAACTTGAAGATGTGTGGACTTCAATTCCCAGAATTCCCCAGCCAGCCATGCTGGCTGGGGAATTCTGGGAGTTGAAGTCCACACATCTTCAAGTTCCCAAGGTTGAGAAACACTGCTCCAAGGGATACTGGACTCCAGGTCTCATCAGCTCCAACCACTGTGGCTAATGGACAGGGATGATGGGACTTACCCTCCATATCTTCAGGGCCACGTTACCTAACCCTATTCTAAACTGACAAATAATACTTTGTCTTTTACTTTCAAGTTTTATTTCCTGCAGTGTAGAAATGTATGTATATAACCCTGTGATTATGTCATGATCTCAAAGTTTAAACTCTGGCTTTGTGATTTGTAATAATTATAATGAAATGTAAGCTGTACAATTTACTTGGATGCTAGCAGCAGAATGGCGGCAGCTGCAAAAATATGTATTGAGATTATTAAGTATTGTAGATTTTTATACATAAAATATATATATGCTATTTTTCTTATGTCATCTTTGCTAGTGTTTTTTAATCACGTCTTTTTACTTTTTTTCTGGCCTATGTTCTTTACATGTTAAAAATAATGATTAAGTGTATGCTATGCCGGTCTCAAAGTGATATTTTTAAGTAAGCTGTGAAAGGAAACCTAAATGCAAAATAGGCTGAATCTTTTTAGTTTTTCCCTAAGGAGATATTATAACCTGTCACCCTCATTGTGTCTTGAAACCAGATCAAAGTTATCTAGGTTACTGCTTTGAAGCAAAAGTTTCAATAATACAATAAGCATAGAGACTCCAACAGTTAAATTCATCATAACCTGTGGATCCTGAAGGGTTTTTTTTTTCTTGGAAAAAATTATGGGCGTGCCTAGACATCTACGTTCTGCCTTTTTCAAGGACTGCTTAGCAGAACAAGACCGAAACGGTTGCACGCCGCAGCAGCTGGACCACAAGCCACTTCACAGTCACAAGCTCTTGGCTTGAGCACTGTGGCACCTATTAGATATTCAACATCTGTCAGGGAATCAGCACTGATCAACCATCTCTGGGATCAAAAGTCTGCCGTCCTAAAATAGAGCCAGAAAAGTGAATCACTTTCTGCTCCTCAGATGTCAGGAGCCCAGTATCAGTCAGCAGATTCCAAAGAAGAACAGAAGTGCTGTGCACCTCTCTGGTACTCAAAGCCAACGGTAAAATTAATCGTAATTTATTCCTTTTCATTAGTATCAATTTAGAACTGCTCTAGTAAAGATCAATCACTTAGGTGGTCAGAATGCAATGTGTGCAGCCAATACCTGGTGTCTCTGGAAACATGTTTCTTCCATAGGGTTCGCTTCATGTCTCTTTCCTGATCCCTGTGGTTTATGTCTTCCTTTCTCCAAATGGTCGCAAGGGACTGTGTGTGATAGAAAGCCAGAATACAACATTAAAAAAGCAAAACAACTGCGGTGACAATGGGACTGCAGGCAGAAAGCAATTTTAGAGGCTTCCTGATATTAAAAGCTATTCAAAGTGCAAAAGATGTGATTGAGTTGACCCTCACTAGTTTCTTCTCTCCCTCTCCAACCTTTGTTGAAGCAAGCATGCAGGGTTGAGTAGCTACAGCCTCGCTTCAAAACCTGAAATTCAGGATTGGTTATGTTGCTATCAAGTCATTTTTCAACTCCTAGCAGTCTTTCAGGTCTTTCAACAGTGCCCTCATTGCCACTGTAACAGAGTTCATCCATCTTGCTGCTGGTTGTCCTCTCCTCTTTCCTTCCTCACTTCCTGAAGAGCTAGGTCTTCACATAATGTGTGGAATGAATGGTTCTATCCTCCAATAGCTACTCATAGGTAAAGAGAGAAATGGGGGGTAATGTGCAACCCTGAACAGATTGTCCTAAAGGGAATGTACGTACTTGGGTTGAACAACTCCCTCACTTTGTGCTGTGTGAACTAGAGTCAGAGCCCAATTGTAGAATTTAGAGGCTCTTGGTTTCTTCCTGTTGTTTCTAGGTGAGAGGGTTACGAACAGGAGCATCTCTATAAAGAACCAAGCTTTAGGCCCTAGGAAGTTACTGGAAGACTGAAGAGCATGGAGAGATTGAGAGATGGGGACCTCATCATGCTGCTGAGCTTTTTGCAGCGGACCCAACTAGCATGCACAACGGGAGGAGGTGCTTGGAGTTGTAGCTCAGCATTGTCTTGAGGGCCTGTGGGTGCAGAGGGACAAACTAACTGTACTTAGTGCAACAAAGCAAATATCTTAATGGTGTTGGGTACCTGATTAACTTTGGGCTACATATGCTAACCAAAGATACCTTGTATAGTCATACAACACCAATACTGTAGAATTGCACTGGCAGCTAGTTGGTTTCCAGGAGTTCCAATTCAAGTCTTACAAGGCTTGGTACCTGGTTCAACCTTTGGCGGACCTGTCTGGAAAACGAGGCAGGGCTGTCGTTCTAGTGCCAGATGTCCACTGTTTAGCTTTGATCAGCATGCTCCTCTCCTTTCTATGCAGCTTTCCTAGCAAAACATGACACTAGGTGGGAATCCATTTTGATGATATGGAAAGGTAAGGAAAGATATACTAAGGAAAGTGGGGGAGGCCGTGCAGAGGCTGAGCAATAATCCCAATAGCTGTGCGGGTCCCTTCATGCAGCCACTGGTTGACATGATGGAAACTATAAGATTATCTTAAGAAGAGTGGAGTAACAGCAAATTTCTCCCTGCTGATTCCTTCCAGGTATGTTGGGACTACAACTCCCAGAATACTCCCGCATTCATTCATTCATCGCAATTTTAAGCAGGACCTTCAACCAATCTCAAACCAAATTGAAACCACAATGTCCTCGACAAAAAATATCAATAAAACTACCCTGTCCTATTACATTCCATATTTATATAAAGGGTGTCTTCACTCACACAACCTTACAGAGTTGTACAGTTGGAAGCACTTTGAAAAGAGCTTTCTCAGGAATTTCACCAAGGCTTTGGCATGTAAAGGGCTGGTCTGCTCGATCTAGTATGAGAGGAAATGGCCCTTAGGTAGTCATCAACTCTTCCAACTGTACTGAGAAGCAGACTCTAGTAAGTGCAGTGTCCACAGATTGCGTGTTATATGACCAATTAACAGTAAGCAAGTCTCTGCTGACAGCTTTGCAGGCATATTTTGGATCCAGCGAGGCTTCCAACAACTCTTCAGAGGTTGCCTTGACAAAGAACAGCGCCAACCTTCAATGGAGTAGTGCAGAAGAGTGCCTAAGGTTGCAGATGATGAGTTTCCAATTCTATAGAGAACCAGGGTTAGACTCCTCTTTGCTAGAGTTGTTGAGAGCCAGTGTGGTGTAGTGATTGAGGTACTGAGCTGGCACCACCTGCGACATACAGATTCAAGTCTCCTCTCAGCCACTGTGAGGAAACTCAGAGTCCCTCCCTCTCAGCCCGAGAGTTGGATGGGTGCAGTGGCGAAGATGCTGGACTGGGAACGGGGAAAACCAGGTTCTTGTCTTGCCATAGAAGTTCCCTGAGGACTTTGGGCCAGTTCCTCCCTCCAATTCCAAGCCACCTTACATGATCGTTGTTGTAGGGGAAAATGGAAGAAGGGAGTGCAATGTATGTTGCCTTGAACTCTTGAATGAAAAAGGCAGGATATACATCTAATCAATACATTTGAATCTCATCTTTGCAATGCATTCACGAGGTGTCCTTAGTGTTTCTCAACCTTGGCAACTTGGAGATGTGTGGACTTCAACTCCCAGAATTCCCCAGCCAGCATGGGTTAACCAAACACATTTGCTGTGTTCAGAAGCGATGCCTGACCAAATAAAGCATATGCTTTCAAATGATGCCTAGACATGGCAAGATAGGAGCTGGATTTTTGCAGCACAGCGTCCCAAACTGCTCAACCCCAATTTTAGCTTCATCCAGCATGCTTTGCAGACCTCCCCCCCCACCCGCTGCCCCCTGGATGAGGCAATATATGTGAAGTTCACAATGCAGAATTGTCCACATAGATGGTACCCAAAGCAGCAATCCAAAGTAAAATTGGTCACACGTGCTATCTATTGGGTGGAACTTAACGAAATAGTATGTTTCCAAGTGATGCTTTCTAGTTCTAAGGACTTGTTTTGAAAGAAAAGCAAACCAACCTATTGTTTGCCTGTGCAATCTGCAATATTAAGAGAGGCCTTGCCTGCCAAAAGCAATATTGCAAAGCAAATATCACAGGCAGAACTTTAATAATGCACTGCTATCTAAACCCAAATGCTTTCAAGCAGATGCACATCAAATATAGTGGGTTTTGTCCCAAAGATGGACATGAATCTACATCAGTCTTCCTCAGCTTCGTTCTGTTCAGGTAACTGGGCTTACAATGCCCATCATCCTTGGCCAGTGGGTGAATTGGTAGGATGGAGGATACAGGTTGGAGAAGATGGCTTCAGTATGGCATACTGTCCTCTTCTGCTATCTAAACATCTAGTTCTTGTTTTTCAGATAGTCTTCAGGCTCCAATGGAGACTTGCAAGATGGAACTAAAAAAATTATGCCATGAAAGGGGTTTTTCCCTTAGATGTTATTTTTCTGTATTCCAGAATTGGCACTCAGCTTTCAATTTTTATTTTCAACAGACAGGACAATCATTTCAGCCTCACTCTGCATTCTTAAGCAACTCCGTGATGATGCATCTTTATTGTCTTGGTGAGAACCTTAGCACTAGTAGCCAATGGTGGTATATTCCTAAACCTTTTGGATGTACTCATGGGTTCTGACAACAGCCAATTTGTCAATATGGATTAGTTGCTTTGGTGGGATTCCTGCTCCCCCCGCTCCCCAGACACTGACAGATATGTCAAAAAATGGCACAGAGATCCTGCCAAGATGCGACTGCCTTTGAAGTTCCACCAGCTCTTGGAACAGTGGAATATATGTCATTTCATCATTGAGCCTTTTCTGCTTCCCAAGAGGAAGAATGTTTTTATTAAGTAATTTAATAATGAATTCAAGTGATGCATCTTTACATTTCATAGATGCCAGGTTATTTTTTTGACTTGTCCAGTTAGTTTGGGAAAAGAAACTTTTGAAGAAGCCCACTTCCAAGCATCGTGAATGGTAACTTCTGGAGTGTTATCAGAAAATTACCCTTTCAATTCTTCTGCCCTAGGTTCTGTCCCTGTATGGTGTTTCATTCCTTTACCTCCAAGTGGGGTTTGAACCAAGATCTTTGGTATGTTGAATGCCCTTTGTTGATCCATAGTAATTATAGCCTTCAATGATTTCTCTAAAAGGTTGGGTTTTTCGCCCACCATCTCTTTAGAAATGAATAATTTCTGGCTTGTATTTGAGCAGGGAGAGGACTAAACCGAAGGAATTATAATTTCCTTTGTTCCCGGACTTAACAGGCATAGCAGGAAGGTTGTTTACTTGATGGGACAAAACAGCAGCTTTTGAACTTGATTTTATATTTGGAGTTAGGATAATGGAAGGAAATGATTAGCTGAGAATGGAATCACGAGGAAGTAGGCATACACAAAGAGCATTGAGCCATCTTGGAACTTGTTCATTTTTTAAAATAGAAGTCTTATGCTTCTGAGAGACCAAGGTTTACATGTGATTTGCTATTATTTAATAACTAGTTCTTTGGCTTTTTTATGTTATTGTTGTGTTTTGGCAACTACTGGTTTGGTTCTAATTTTTGCAACAACCATTTGTATAGCTGGGATAATGGCAACCCCACTTATAGGGAGGGAAGACATGGTATCAGAAAGTCTTCAGTTTTTGTTAGACCAGAGAAATTTCCATTGACAATAAAAGACTTTGGGTAAAAACCTAAATGGAAGATCAGCCTCCTCCAAGACTAATCCATGAGTACTTGCTGGCGCAGCTGGTGTTCAGCCATTATATTAACCACTGAGTAGTTTTCCTCGGCTTCTAGCTGAGTCTATTCACTTTCCGAATGCACTTTAAATTTATTCTTTAACCTCCATATGGTAGTTATATATTACAATCACTTTTCCCTTCCCAATCTTAAATGGTTCTCCGGAATGATTTTTTATTCATTTTAGGGACTTAGGTGGACCAGGGAGTGGGACAACTCATAATTCATCAGAGCTTTTAGAAGGTCCAAGGAGAGAGGTGGTTTTGAAAACATCACAAAGAACAGAAGAGAAACCATCTACTTTCACTGTTTTCATGCCATGAAAAGGAAAAAGTCAAACTGGGAGGCATTATGAACAGCTGCCTGGGAGAAGGTAGGTGATCATGGAGGGAAAAGCTGAAAGATCCTTGGAATAGGGTGCTCTGTGTGTGTACTTGGGTGGGGGATTGTCCATTATCTGAAAAGGGAAGCTGTTTAAGGTGGTGGGGCTTTAACATAGGAGCGTGGTGTAGCGGTTAAGATATTAGACTGGCATCAGGAGATGCTCCATGAAATCTCCCTGGAGACTTTAGGCCAGGCCCTTTCTCACAACCCAGGCTACTTCACACAGTTGTTGTGGGGAAAAACAAGAGACCCGAGTGCAGTGTATGCTGCCTTGAGCTCCTGAATGAAAGATAGGATCTCAATCCAGTCACTCAATCAATATGGAATTAAATAAATCCTGATTTCAGCTGCCCACCTGCCTCTGTAGTTTGCTGCTCAGAAGAGAGAAAGTAGTGATGTCAGCCCTGCCCAGCAGTGACTCTCAGGTGAAGACTATGAGGTCTCCTGAGCAGGTTGAAGAATGTCCTGTGTTGCATAACACAATATAACATGCTATGTTTCAGCAAATATTTGTGAGATAGCATAATTCACGGGTGTTACAATGCACGTAAAAAAGGGCAGGGCTTTGATCTCATGATAGTGGCGACCATTTTGACGTTTGACTCCACCCCCCCGCAGATACCCCCGCATGGTTCCATCATATTCCAGCAACTAAACATATGATGCTCAGAGAACAACTCAGTTTTGCTGACAACATTTGCTACTCCATTTAGCCTGGTTGAGCATGTTGTGTGAACCAAGCTGATCCAAAGGAGCTTCTCTTGCTTTTATTTTTATTTTTTGTGTTTTTCTCTTTCACTACAACCCTTCCAGCTGCTTAATTGTCAGCAACTTGTTTGTGCTTGGAAGCTCAGCAGGATCAGGACTAGTTAGTACTTGGAGGGAAGTAAAAATAATAATAAAAAAATCTTGGAAAAAGGCAAACTGTTTCTACTCTCTTGCTAAGAATCCTCATGGGTGCGTTCATGTCCTGGTCCAATCACCAGGAATCAAATTTGACTCAAGGGCAATTTTACAAAGTTGCCTAATACAGAACCTTGATTTGGCCTTACAGAAAGTGCATCTTATTTTCCCAACATTTAAAACCGTATTTTGACAGAACCAAGGAGCAGAAGGCGCTGTCTAAAAAGAGATGGTAGGAAGAGAGAGCAAAAAAAGTAAAAGAGAAAACTATTTGCAATCTAACAGCATTGTCAGTTCTAGAGAAGCCTTAGAGGACTTTCACTGCACTGACCTCTGAAACCCTTCAGAATGAGTTAAATGGGTCCAACATATGAAGTGGCAATACAGGGCTGATTGCAGCACAAGGGGAAAATGAATTGTGTTAATTCCAACAGACTTCGAGAAACTTACGGCTCTGAAGAGGTCTGCAATGCTCTGGTTCAGAGATCCTTGGCTTTACCAAAGGGTCAAAATTAAGGATAAAGAACCATGCAAAGAGCAACAGAAGGACAGCAGTCAAAAGTCTCCCAAGTGATGTTGCGAATGCCACGTGCCTTTGGCTCCTGTTAAGCTTTATTTTTTAAAATTCCTTTTTGAAGTCACCAATGATACAAAGTTGGAAAGGAGAGCAAGAGAAGGTCTCCATTCATTCCTTTGTTCGAGCATCTGTTCATCCTTAATAATTGCATCCAACAGCAGTTGTTATACCTGCTTACAATTTCCTGCCCAAGAACAATAGGTTGATTGAATCTCTTTCTCTCTTTGTGCCTGTATATTGGGATCAAACTTGAAAAATGTACTTTTTCATTTTTCATATGCTACGCGGATAATAAAAAAGAATAAGCAAAGAGTCATTGGTCTATAATCAAATCACAAAGGAAATTACTCAGGTTCACTGCACCATTTGAATAACTCGCTGGTAAGAGCTGGACTCTGAACCTAAGGGACAAGGTTTTTTTATCCCCCATCCACTGAATATGGGCTTCTACTTGTTATTGTTTTAAAATTAGTCTCCAACTTTCTCATGGTAAACATTCTTTTTACCCCAACAGTTTATCCAGCAAAGAAAACGTGTGACTTGCTGAAGGCTGGGGGACATCTACTGAAGGTTACAGCTTAGTTTTTATCTTCTGAAATGCTGCTTAGTCCTGGACTCTGATCAACACGGGACATAGGCATTTAATGACAAACTCTCTCTTCTGCCTCATTCTCTTCCTTCCATGCCCCACCTTTGATTTCCTAGCCAAATGTCCTCATAAAGAGTTCAGGACAGCCTTTAAACTACAGATTATTTTTTTCATTTTTGACTGATCTTGCTGAAGATCTTGCCACTTGGTGGGTCTTGGAATTGCTTTCAAGGGTCTACAAAAGATAAGTGAGTTTCATTGAATTACTGTACCAATTATTTCAGGCTTCTGTTACAACCTAGCTGTGGGCAATACATTGTGAGATTTGCCCCGTTCGACAGAGAAACTCTCGTGACACGTGTGGTTCACAAAGAAGGTTTACTCATGCGTAACGTAGTAGTCACAAGCAAAGCCAGGACTGGCTTGGTACAATTGCATCACTTGTTATATTCCCCCCTTCCCGCGCTTTTTCCCGCCTCGTGATCGCGTTGCGGCTGTGGGCTATTAGGCCCCCCAATGTCCCCCCTGATCGTTCATGATGGCAGGGTCGGTCAGAGTCCATTGTCCTTGATTGCCAGTCCCCCTCCGGCTGGGTTGGCCCCTCCCTGCTACGTGCAGACCCGCGGGTTCTGTGCTGCGTTGCGATCTTGTTTCGCTGCCCTGCGGCCCCGTTCCTTGCTTGCTCGCGCCGTTATCAGTTCATAATTAAAAGCTTCCGCTGCGGTTTTCCTGTTTAGCTGGCCGCAGGTGGCTCGTTAATTAGCGGCGCTTTCGGTTCCTCTTTTCCCCGCTAGCTACCGCCGGTGGATTCCGCGTGGTCTGGTTGCGAGCTTCCCTGCAACCCCGTGCTTCCCTGAAGCCTCGTGCTGACCGAACCTGACATGCCGCCCCCCTGACGACAACTCCCCCCCCTCGGTCCTATTTCGGCTTCCCAGGGTATTTACTGTAAAAGTCCCGCACTAGGTCCGGCGCCCTTATGTGGGTTTTACTCACCCATTCGCTGTGGGACTTGGGGAAATGTTTCCATTGCACTAGGAGCTGGGTCTGCCCCTTGTGCCTCCGGGCGTCCAGTATCCGGTTGATTTCGAAATGCTGCTCCCCCCCGACCATGATGGGTGGTGGTACTCCCTCCGCCTTGTGCCAGGCGTTCCCCGGCTGGTGCAACTTTAGCAGGCTGCAATGGAACACCGGGTGGATCTTCCCGAGGCTTTTCGGGAGCGTCAGCCTGACGGTCACCGGATTGATGACCTCCGAAATGGGGAACGGCCCCACAAACCTCGGGCTGAGTTTTTTCGATGCCTGGTGCGTCTTTAGGTTTTTGGTTGACAGATACACCTGGTCCCCCACTTTCCACTTTTCCTCGGGGAGCCTCTTGCGGTCCGCGTGCTTCTTGTAGTCGGCTTTGGCTCTTTGCAATGCCGCGTGCGCCGCTCGCCGGGTCTCGTCGATTTGGGCGAACCAGGCGTCCAGGGAGTTGATCTGGGATTCCGGCTGAGGCAGCTCCGGCATGGGGACGAAATCTCTCCCGGTGGCTACTTTGAACGGAGAGAACCCGGTGCTCTTGTGGACGGCGTTGTTGTATGCCACCTCCGCGAATGGTAGTAGCTCCGCCCAATCGTCCTGTTGGTGCCCCACGTAGCAGCGCAGGTACTGTTCGAGCCCCCGTTCAGGCGTTCCGTGGCTCCGTCCGTCTGCGGGTGCGCCGCGGAGGATAGGGCTTGTTTCGTCCCCACCCGCTTCAGGAACTCCCGCCAGAACCGCGCGATGAAGTTGCCGCCCCGATCGCTGACGATACGTCGAGGTGCGCCGTGGAGTCGGTAGACATGTTGCACGAACAGTTTCGCCAGCCCCTCAGCCGTGGGGACTCGCCGGCACGCTACAAAGTGCGCTTGTTTGGAGAATAAGTCCGTGACCACCCAAATGGCGGTCTTCCCCTTACTCTCCGGGAGCTCCACTATGAAGTCCATGGCGACCTCTTGCCAAGGGCCGTCGGGTTCCGCTACCGGCTGGAGTAGGCCTCTAGGTTTGCCTTTGGCTCCTTTCGCTGTTGCGCACACCGGGCAACCCCCGAGTACGCCTCCACGTCCTTCCGGAGCGTGGGCCACCAAAACTGCCGCCGGATTAAGTGGAGTGTCTTTACGAAGCCGTAATGCCCCGCGCTCCGGCTGTCGTGGGCTCTCTCCATGACCTCCCGTCGGCAACCCTCGGGCATGTACAGCTTTCCTTCGTGCCACCACAACCCCTCTTGGCCGGTTAGCGCCTCTCGGTTCTGCTTGAGCCAACCGTCCCGCTCCGCTGCCTCCGCGAACCCTTGCCTTACTTCAGACGCCGCGTCCCGTCGCTCCCCCTTGGTCTGGCTTCGGGTCACCGCCTTTGCAGCCAGCCTGCTGGCGGGGATGACGGAGTCCACGATCTCCTCCCGTAGGCTGGCGTGTTGGGGCATGCGAGACAGTCCATCCGCTAAGAAGTTGCGCTTCCCGGGGATGTGTTTCAGTGTGAACCTGAACCTCCCGAAGTATTGGGACCACCGTGCCTGTTTGGGGGATAGCTTACGCGGGGTCTTCAGGGCCTCAAGGTTCTTATGGTCCGTCCACACCTCGAACGGTTCAGTTGCCCCCTCCAGTAGATGCCTCCACGTGGCCAGCGCCCACTTGACCGCGTACGCCTCTTTCTCCCACACCATCCACCTCCTCTCCGTCTCGGTGAATTTGCGGGAGGCGTAGGCGCACTGGTGGATGGCCCCCTCCGGGCTGGGTTGGAGCAGGACTGCTCCCGTTGCCACGTCTGATGCATCCACTTGGATTATAAACCGCCGGTCTGGGTCGGGATGGCGCAGGATCGGCTCCGCGGTGAACCGCTGTTTTAGTTCCTCAAACGCCCCCTGGCATTCTGCAGTCCACGCGAGTGCCATGCTGGGCTTGGGGGGTTTCCCAGTGCCCTTGGTTTTTAGCAGGTCGGTTAGGGGAAGGGCGATTTGGGCGAAGTTCGGGATGAACTGACGATAGAAGTTCGCAAACCCTAGGAAGCTTTGGAGTTGCCTCCGGGTTCGCGGCGCTTCCCAGCCCAGGACATCCCTTACTTTCGCCGGGTCCATCTCAATTCCCCGGCTGGATATTCGGTAGCCGAGGTAGTCTAGTTGCTCTCGATGGAACTCGCATTTCGAGAGCTTTGCGTACAGCTGTGCCTTCAGCAGTCTCTGGAGCACCGTGCGCACCAGGCTCACGTGCTCCGCCAGGGTCTCGGTGTAGATGAGGATGTCGTCCAGGTAGACCAGGACGCCCCGGTAGAGTAGGTCGTGCAGCACCTCATTAATTAGCTGCATAAATACCCCCGGGGCCCCTTTTAATCCGACCGGCATCACGGAAAATTGGTAGCTTCCGAGCGGGGTGTTGAACGCCGTCTTCCACTCATCTTTTGCGCGGATCCTAACTCTGAAGTAGGCTTCGCGCAAGTCCAGTTTTGTGAACACCCTCCCCTTCGACAGATGCGACATCAAGTCCTTCATCAGGGGGAGGGGGTATTTGTACTCCGTGCTGATTGCGTTCAGCCCCCGGTAGTCTACGCACATACGGAGCGAGCCGTCCTTCTTCTCCCGGAATAACACCGGGGCCGCTAATGGTGACTTCGCGGGTTGGATGAATCCCCGTGCTAGGTTCTTGTCTATGAACTCGCGCAGGGCTCCCATCTCCCTCCTCGACAGGGAGTACATTTTTGGCTTAGGCAGGGTCGCTCCTGGCTCTAGCTCGATGGCGCAATCACTGGGCCGGTGTGGTGGGAGCTGGTCAGACTCCTTCTCCCCGAACGCTGCCGCCAGGTCTCGATACTGCCTCGGGATTCCGCCGCCCGTCGGGGGTTCCCCGGGTCCGGCCCCTCGCTTTGCGGTCGCCTCGCCAGTCGCCGCTGCCTCCCCTCGCTTCGGGATCGTGGCGGGTCTCCGGGGTCCCGGCGCTGCTGCTGCTGCTGTTGCTGTTGCCGCCCGGGTCTCGGGCCCCATCTGCTCTCGCCCCGTCTCCCGGTGTCCCGGACCCTCCGCTTGTCCGCCGGTGGTTGCGGCTGCCTCCGTCTCCACGGCTCGGTCCCCTCTGCTCTCGCCCCTCGCCGGTCTGTCGACCCCGAACCGCACTGCCTCCGCCATCCAGTCGACTCATGGGTTCCGCCGCCGCAGCCACGCCAAGCCGAGTACCACCGCGTAGTCGGCCACCGGGACCACCACGAACCTCAGTTCTTCGCGGTGACTCCCGAACGTCATCTGGACCGGCTCGGTGTAATACTGAGCTGGCCCCCCCCCTGCCAGCGTGCCATCTAACTGGCTGAATGAAATGGGCTCCCGGAGGCGCCTCAGCTGTAGCCCGAGCCCCGAGACCACCGCTGGGTGCATCAAGCAGTGGGTGCAGCCCGAGTCCAGTAGCGCCCGTAGCTGCGCCTCCCCTCCGGATCTCACCCCCCGGACGTGTATCCTCACCCGGAACGGTGGGCAGTCCTCGTCTCCTATTGGGTCCGCGCGCCTCGACTCCCCTGCTCGCACTGGGACGCCGTTCAGTGCGAGCGCGCCTCGTTTCCCGCCGGCTCCGAGTCCTCTCCGGAGGATGCTGTCTCCGGGGTCGACCACCCCCCGCGTCCTTTCTCGGTCACCGCTGCCACTGCCCCCTTCCGCGGTCGGTCACCGGTCCTTTTCCCGTTCGCACGCGGGGTTTTGACTTCGGGCCGTGGTGGGGCGCCTTCCCGCTCCGTCGGGCACTGCGCCGCTCGGTGGCCTCTGCCTCCGCATCGGAAGCACAGATTCGGGGCTCTGGTCGCCTCTCGCCTCCCGGTGGACTGCCGTCGACCGCTCCGTCTCTCCTCGGGGTCCTCTCCCTCGGCCGGTCCCTCGTCTGGTCCCGTCGTCTTGTGCTCTGTTGGATCTGCCGCCACGCCGATTCCGCCGTTCCGGCCAGCCAGATCCAATCCTTCACTGTGGACGGGTCGTCCCGCCCCAGTGCCCGTTCCAGGATCTCTGGGTTGAGTCCCCTCTTAAAATACTTCACCTTCAGGGACTCTGGCCAGTCCGCGAGCTTCTCGGCCAACCTCCGGAACTCCAGGGCATATTCCGATACCGATTTGCCCCGCTGTCTGAATTGTAGGATGTCGTCCTCCGCCCGCTTGGCGCTCAATGTGTCCTCGAATCTGTCCCGGAGCGCCTGCATGAAGTCCGGGAAACTCCGTAGTTCCGCCGCGTTGGCATCGTACAGCCCGATCACCCAGCTGGCGGCTTGGCCATCTAGCAGCTCGGCCACGTAGGACACCCTGTCCTCGTCTCTAGCGAATAGGTGACCACCCCTCTGCATGAACCCCCTGACGTGCGTCAGAAAGTGCGGCAGCTGTTCGGGGTCCCCTGAGAACTTCCCAGTGATACCTCGAAGTCTCAGGGCGTCTGCCGCCCGTTGGTCCTCCGACCGGGGCGCCGTGGGTGGTGCCGGCGGGGGTGTCGGACCGCCCCCCGTCGCTCGCCTCCTCGTTCACCGCCGGTGGCCCCACTCTCTGTAGTAGGGTCTGGAGCATCGCCTCCACGGCGTCTAGGCGTCGCTCGACTCTCTCCTCTAGTCGGGCGAATTTCTCGCTCCACTCACGGTTCCGGAACCCCGAACCCCGGGTCATCGTAACGCCTGAATCGTCTGGTCCTTGGTTCACGCCCATCGACCACCGCTCGGATGGAGTGCGCCCGGCCCTGGCCGCTGCCCCGTCGCTCCCGGGCGGCTCCGACCGCCCTTCCGCGAGCCTGGATCCCTCGCGCTCCAGCTGACCCACGGATTCCTCGTCGCTGGTCATGCCTGTATTGAGAAAGAAAACGCTCCTCGGTGGTACCGGGTAGCGCTGACGGTGAGTCCTGGCTTTATGTGAGATTTGCCCCGTTCGACAGAGAAACTCTCGTGACACGTGTGGTTCACAAAGAAGGTTTACTCATGCGTAACGTAGTAGTCACAAGCAAAGCCAGGACTGGCTTGGTACAATTGCATCACTTGTTATATTCCCCACTTCCCGCGCTTTTTCCCGCCTCGTGATCGCGTTGCGGCTGTGGGCTATTAGGCCCCCCAATGTCCCCCCTGATCGTTCATGATGGCAGGGTCGGTCAGAGTCCATTGTCCTTGATTGCCAGTCCCCCTCCGGCTGGGTTGGCCCCTCCCTGCTACGTGCAGACCCGCGGGTTCTGTGCTGCGTTGCGATCTTGTTTCGCTGCCCTGCGGCCCCGTTCCTTGCTTGCTCGCGCCGTTATCAGTTCATAATTAAAAGCTTCCGCTGCGGTTTTCCTGTTTAGCTGGCCGCAGGTGGCTCGTTAATTAGCGGCGCTTTCGGTTCCTCTTTTCCCCGCTAGCTACCGCCGGTGGATTCCGCGTGGTCTGGTTGCGAGCTTCCCTGCAACCCCGTGCTTCCCTGAAGCCTCGTGCTGACCGAACCTGACATACATCACGTGGGACTTTTCCAAGGAAAGCGCGGCAATTCTGCCTGCGTCCTTGGCTTCCTCCAGATCAGAGAAATGAACTTTGGTCACATCATCTGGAGTGTTGACAGCAAACTATAGACATGCTTATAAATATCTGTAACTAGGAACCAGTTGACCAGTTCATGCAATGGTGGCCACCATGCGGATTGGTCCGTCACAAAACTCATTTGGTAAAAAGGCAAATTAGTGAGATTCTTTACCAGTCCAGAGCAACTTTTGCCATTTCAGCTTACCTTTACCCTTTTTATTTGTGAAGGATGCCTATAAAAGCCACTTTGGTGCAGGCTAGAAACTGAGTGACGGTGAGTTCTAGTCCCACCTTAGGCATGAAGCTAATTGGGTGACCTTGGGCCAGTCACTCTCTCTCAGTCCTAGGAAGAAGGAGGAGGAGGAGGAGGAAGAGGAGGAGGCAGCAAGGGCAAAGCACTTCCAAAGATGCTGCCAAGAAAACTGCAGGGACTTGTCCAAGCATTTGCCAGGAATCAAGACTGACTTGAAGGCGTGCACACACACAGACACACATAAAGGATGCTTAAGAGATCTAAGAATGTAGATGGATTATCTATCACCTAGGACTCTCAGTCACCAACCAACAGGCCGTGTCTTTATTATGCACTTCTACCTCCTTCTCTTTCCTTTGCTCCAATGGTCTTTCTCTGAAGTTGTCAAGTACCTTCTTCATTGAATTATTTACCTCTGCACTTGGGTTTAAGCAATCTTCTGTCTCTCCTTAAGACCGATACTACACAAAGTACTTAAAAGTGATTTGTCTCTGCAGTTGATGTATAGGAATCTTATGAACAGCACTGCTTACTTTTCTAGTATTCTAAGTAATACTATTGTACATGGCCTGCCTGCCTGCCTGCCTGCCTGCCTGCCTGCCTTCCTCCCTCCCTCCCTCCCTCCCTCCCTCCCTCCCTCCCTAAGGCAGTGTTTCTCAACCTTGGCAGCTTGAAGATGTGTGGACTTCAAGTCCCAAAATCCCCCAGCCAGAATTGTGGAAGTTGAAGTTCACACATCTTCAAGTTGCCAAGGCTGAGAAACACTGCTCTAAGGAAAACACCCCACAAGTCCATGCACGTATGATCGAAGGCAGGAAAGTGTTGTGATATTTTGGTTCAACCAACCTGTAGTACTATCTATAGTGCATCTCTGAAAAGACATCTTTGCAACAAATGGGAATATTAGAATTGGCAGGATCATCCAGGTGAAGGAACCTTTGCACGCAAAGCTTCTAATGACCGTCAGAAGCTGGGTTGGTTGGCAACCTTGTGGTAACATCATCTTGAGAAATAAACAGGTTTTTTTTTTTTTTGTTGGAAGCACATGAGGCTTATTACCCGTGAAGTGAAATTTTCAAGTACAATATCTCTGAATATTATCATACAATAGTGGGTAGGAATCCTGTCTGAATGATTTCATTTATGTTTTCCTTCTTTCCCTCATTTTGTAAATTAAAATATGTGACTTTTAAACTGCTTTTGTTGACTGTTTTTATTTTGTATCTCAGCTGTTGACTGGAGAAGCATATGCCTTTTAAGAAAATTTGTTGGTGGGAAAAGGTGCTACCAGACCTCTGATCTCTCTACCAGTTTATTTTATTAGTTACAGTAGTTAGTTTAGTTATATGATTGAGAGTCACCCTGGCTCCAAGTGATCCTGGGTGACTTATATTTTAAAAACAAGGAACAAACAAAGAAACAAATTGTGCGCATCCAGAAGAGAAAAACATCTATAACGGGGCTCAGCAACTTTCCTCCTGCACAGCTCAGGAGAACAGCCAGATTTTCATAGACTTTCAGAACATCCAGAACTTTCAGATCATCTGGGGGAGCCATCTGGATCTCCAGGAGATGCTATTCTATAGGATAGATGCTGCAACTGAGAAGGCATGATGGACAAAGAATAGTTCCTCTATTATTGTCCTCTTTTGTTAATTTACTTCATTTTTACTGTTTTCCTTTTCATTACCTTGTACAATTGTAAGAAACGCTGTGGGGGTTGCTGGTCCCACATCCCTGGAGGGAATCCTAGGCAGTTCAAGGTAGCTGCTGATGGCATCCCAACAGAGCAGAGCAAAGTCATTTTTAAAGAAGTCTATTCTTTGTTACTGGCATTTTTTCAAGCAGCTACTGAGCAGCTCCTTCTTCTAAGGAACTAATTGATGTAATGACTCAATAGCATTTAAGGGAGATTGCCAATATGTGTCATGTATTGTTTCTTCTTTGTTTGGAACAATGAAGGTAGTCAATACCTTGAATTCCTGCTTTGGGAAAGAAAAAAATGGTGCTAGTTGATAGTGTTGTTCATAACATCAGACAGACCAAAGTAGATGAGTATTTAATTATTTATTTATTGGGGGGGGGTATTAGCAACCCCTTCATAGGTAAGATTTGGAATTTTTTTTATGGGGGCATAGAATCAAATCACTTGTCTGTGGAGTGCCCCCCTCCCCAGTTTGATGACGTGTAGGTCCAGAGCATCGTGATACCACTTACATGGAGGAGAAAGGTACCACAAAAATCAGGGAAAGGTAAGACATTTCCCTTGGTATCTCCCTGCCCCAGCCAAATTTTAAATAATTTTTAATAATAATAAAATGGACCACTGGCACACTGTTTAGCTAAACACCTACCTGCTTCTGCTATCATCTTTAACTGCAGCAAAGATTTTGGACCCAGCAAAGATCATACTAGGATAGGAGAGATGGTCTTGGAAGATTCATTTCTCTTCTGCTCAATGGTTTGTCTGTGATGGGCCTTGCCAACCATGGGTGCCATTTTGTGAGTGCACCAGACTTGATCTTCACATTCCACATAGGCCCCTGCCCCAAAAGATTGCCTACTTCTAAGATAAATAGAGGCAACGAGAGGAATCAAAATGTCTACAGAGAAACTGGAAGACCTTCACCATCACCCCACAAACAATGCAAGGGACTTTCAAGAATTTCCAGAAACAAAACAGCAAGAATTGATACTTACATTTTGGTCATATTCAGAAGGAAATGATCACAGTACCTTCTGGATTTAATTTCTCTCTGGCTTTTCTATTTCTAAATCTGCCATGCAAGATTTAGATTCATTCCAAGATAATCACATCTCAGCATAATTCTTCATGTATCTCCTGTAGTGGCCGATACTTTGTAAAAGATTATGCCATTTACCTTTATCAATTTTGACAGCAGCAGTAGAGTTTTGAATATTTGAAATATTCAAGAATCTATTGAATCTCTAGTCAGGTATACATTAGGATGTTTTAGCTGATGGACAACTTAACAATAAAGAAGTAGGACATCACAGAAATTACTGGATTTCATTTGACTTTGTATCTGTGTCTGCATGATCCATCAGCTAAAAAAATCCAGTTTAATCCAAGTTTTTGATATGGTATCTGTAGCCTACCATAAGCTACAAATTCCAGTTCCCATAAACACAAAATGTTGGTTGGTTGAGATTCAGATAACTTGTGTTTAAGAGTCATGTGGATTAGGAGTATGACTGAAAGATGCAGTTATCTATTAACACGACTTTTCAAGTTAGCATAACACGAATAGAGCCCATGATTCCAAGCAACCAGTGTGTTAATTAAATAATAGCCTGGATGGTGGTAATTCTTCTACAAGATTAGCAGAAGTGAGGTGTTCCCAAATGAAACATACAAGCTGTTTCTTGCCTTCTCAGGGCCAAGAACACAGCCTGCCAGTAAAACATAGAAGCCAGACCTAAAAAAAAACCTTGTCCAGATGCCTCTGCTGAGAAGAATTGGCTGTATTGGAGGAGGGAGGAGAAAACCGCCTACCTCCTTCTCTAAGGCCTTGTCATTTGAATCCTGCCAGAAACAGTTCATGGGGACAGTCTTGAGGCACAGAGATAAAGACTGGGTAAGGGAACGGCTTGCCATTCAGCAATTAATGAGGAAGGATGCCAGACCAATGTTTCAATCACTCGCACAGGGTTGTTGACAGTATGCTTTGAACTAATGCTCTGGAGAGGGCAGCTGCATTACTGCAATGGAACATTTGGTGGGTTGGCATTTCCATCATGAGCCCTGTTTTCAACTATCTTGGTGTCTTGGTGTTTTAATTAACCAGGGGAGTATTCTTGGCAATTGAAGGGCCAAGTCAGAATCCTTATTACCTACTCAGTGTAGAATTGGCTTCACTCCTCCTTCAGTCACCTAATCAGAACATGTTCCTCAGCTTGGATCTCCAGTGAACTTTTCTTTGGATCTTCTTCAGAACTCAACTTGAGCAATCTGTGTAATCAACTTTACTTTGTCATGCATAAACTGGATTATTCTGGATGCCAGTTGAAACAACTTCATAAAAGCATTATTATGCGCTGTTATTATCTTTATTTACTTGCTTATTTACTCACAAGTATGGTTGAGATCCATTAGCCCCCAACATGTGTTTGGGGAGAGGCTGCAGTTGACTAGTTAGCACACAGAAGCACCCATAAAATCCTACAAAATAAGTCTGTTAAAAATAAATATGATTTTATTTTATGCCAGATGAGACTACTGTAGAGTGACATGGGCACTACATTTTTTAAAATTAAAATTTCACAATCTCACTTGTCAATGTGCAGAGATGGATGAGGTCAGGACTCTGGAGAAGGGCCCAGAGAAGGATGAGCAAAAGATACCTCCCTAAAAGAGGCAGGAGGCCTTTATAGTTGAATGCAGTGTTTCTCAACCTTGGCAACTTTAAGATGTGTGGAGTTCAACTCCCAGAATTCCCAAGGTGGCTGGGGAATTCTGGGAGTTGAAGTCCACACATCTTAAAGTTGCCAAGGTTGAGAAACACTGGTTTAATGTATGCATTTTAGAAGGTACTCCTAGGTTAAATTCTCATCATTTCCACTTATTAAAAAAAAAATCAGATAGAAAGCGATATGGGCATCAACTGTGACAAAAGAGCTTATATTTATTGGGGTTAATACAAAGTTGATGTTAGCTAAGTGTTGTTCTCACCTGTGAATATCTGGCAATATGAAGATGATGGATGGATGGATGACGACAAACACTATGAATATGGCACAGACTTCAGGACAGCCACAGTAGAGATGGGGAGATTTCTTGCTACAATTAAGAGTCAGGGTTAGGGATTGGCAACCAGTTGACCATATAGGGCAGTGTTTCTCAGTCTTGGGAACTTTAAGCTGCTTGGACTTCAACTCCCTCCCAGAATTCCCTAGCCAGCATTTGAAAAAGAATGATCCCTACTATCTGATGCAAACAGCAGTTTATTTGATTCTAGGCGTTTTTGGCTTATAATGATGCTTTAGACCAGTGTTTCTCTATCTCAGCAGCTTTAAGATGTGTGGACTTCAACTCCCAGAATTCCCTAGCCGGCTGGGGAATTCTGGGAATTGAAGTCCACACATCTTAAAGTTGCCAAGGTTGAGAAACATTGGATAACACTGTGGATCTCACTGTCTGCTTTGAAAAAAATCTAGAGTGATTTTCTATCTTGCTTTGCTACTTCTTCAAAGGATAAACCTATGCTGGGTTTATGTTTTTCAAACCTCTGTTTCCCCATGCAGTGAACACACTGTGTTTCAGTACTTGACAGCAACTCTTTCTTGTCCTCCCCCCACCCCTCACCCCCGGGAATCCTACGATGGTGTTGCATCAGCCCTGGAGAGAGAAGTTGGCTTTTGAAACATACGATCAACTTTCTTGATGTGAACACTATAACTTTTCCAAAGAGATATTGCCATGTTTCTTCTTGAGTTAATGTTCCTTTTTAAGCTTGGATCAGTTTCTCTCTTGGGCTACAACTTGCATCGGAGGCGCCATTGATGAAGAGTGATCAACAACCTTAGTTATAACTATGGTTTATAGACCTATTTAGAAGCTCGCCCTCCTAGACTCAGTGGATACATTATAAACCTTTGTGCCAAATATCAACTGAAGTAAGACTTGGTGCTTCAATCCTCTGCCTATCGTCTCAGAAGTAAAAAACAATTTTAATCCGCCACTGTTGCATATTGCAAAATATCATAGAACATACATGGTCTAAGTAGGTATTTCTTAGCTGGCAGACACTGTTCCTTCCTCTCTGTACATAATTAAAACTGCTGCCTTTGTCTCAAGAACCAAAAGGACACCATGTTGAGAGAAGCAGAACCAAGCATAACCCAGAGAGAATGACATATGCAGACAGCAGAAAGCAAGCTAAAATCAGTCGACACCAGACATGACCGTATGACAGCTGACAAGGAATAAAGAAGCTAAAATAGTCCAAAGGCAACAGATGATGTATGGTGGAGGCCTGCAGGCCCAGGATAAAAAGACCTGTAAAGAAATTGCCAGAAGATCCATCCATGCACGCAACCGTCTATTGAGCACTCTGACTTCTCCAACACCCCTTGCATTACCTGGCCAGTGGAGCTGGGGGGTACAAATGTGCATGTGTGTGTTTCTTTAAGCAGCTGCGATACATAAAGCTAAGAGGTGAAGAGAGACTCTCCTGTGGGTTGTCTTTTTTGAGTCCTCCATTGCTACATCAGGTCCTGAAGCTCAGATCTGTAACCTCTCTCAAAACATCTACTAAGCAATCCTATAGAACTGCCTTGATATCCAGATAGTAGATTCAAGTAACAAACAACCGTGAATCTGGAACAGTGTTTCTCAACCTCGGCAACTTTAAGATGCGTGGACTTCAACTCTCAGAATTCCCCAGCCAGCCATGCTGGCTGGGGGATTCTGGGAGTTGAAGTCCACCCATCTTAAAGTTGCCAAGGTTGAGAAACACTAGTGTAGAACACAGTGAAAAGCTGTGCTGAGTGCTGAAGCAGAACAACTATGGTGCTTTTAGTGGGACATTCTGCTGGATCTCTGTCTCTTCCACAAAGAAATGAAGTCCATTCACCTCCAACCGTGACTTTCTTTGGGTCCTCAAGCTCTCAAGGACTATTTTTAGCAGCGATAGTTTTTTTTCCCAAAAGCATAAAAATAGAAATAAAACAGGAGAAGAAGTCGGATTTGTGTTGACCTTCAGGAACAATACTCTCTGGAAAGAGATGTTTGAAAGAATATGTCTGTGGTGGGAAACCTACGTGGCATAGAGTGCCAGCTGGATAAAAGGGCTATTTCCAAGAGCAATGGAACAGGGTGATGCTTATGTGCTGATGTGTGTGTGAATTCATCTTTTCTTTCTTTGCAGGACCCTGTTTCTAAAGCAGGCAATTACAGCTGCCTTATTGGTGAGAATAGATAATTACTAGATTCAGTTCCTGAAGAAGCGTAATTAAGGTAACTTGAACTGTGGCAGGGCATTTGCTGTGCCAACTAGCAGGATGTTTCAGCAAATTAATACCTGAGCTTTTCCCACTTCTCTTTCTTTACCAGCTTGTGAGATTGAATGCCTAGCGATCCCCCCACCCCCCGGCCCCCACTCCCCAGACCTGCCTCCAGGAATCCATGCCTGGATAATGAGCAAGTTAAAAAATGCAGTGGCATTAGATTCAGAAGCTGTTGCTAAGCTTCCCCATGTTATGCAGTGCAACACAACAAAGGCCCTTTTTGTGAGGCCAGAGGCACTTGATGTGGCAATTGGGCTGGGCTCCAGGAACGATGAGGAGCACTGGAAAGAGGCTTCATTCACAGCGCCAGGTCTTCCTGGTCTTTCAGCTTTCCCTCTGCTGTGGAATGTTGATTTCCGCTGGTGGAAAAGGGGATAATGGGATGCTGGGGCAATGGGGTGTGAGACATTTGAAACAGGGAAGTCGTGGGCTGCCACTGGCTTCCCCCATGGTAGACAGGTCTTTCTTGCTCCTGAAATAAGACAGAGATTGACTCTGAATCTAGGAACGTTCCCTCTTGCACACAACTCTTCCTCTCCACCTTTCCGTTAGAGGTAGAAGCAAGCTTGCTTGCTGGGCTTTAGCACTGATAGGCTACTCCTGCTTGGTTCCTTCCAAATGATTGATTGATTGATTGATTATATGCCATCACCTCAGTGTTGGCTCTTAACAACCATGTAAGGCCTTCTCCAGGATGACCTGATGGTGTGCCCAACGGGGTACCCGTCATTGCTGTAATTGAGTCCATCCACCTTGATGGTCATCCTCCTCTTTTCTTTCCTTCCAGCTATCTCAGCATTATGGATTTCTCAAAGGATGTCAGATGATACTAACTGGACATTCAGAGAGTTGTGATCCCAGGATATCAGGAGTATGAGGAGGTATCAGGTTGGAGGAGGCTTGTGACTGTGACCATGGTTCACAGGAATGCCAGCAGAAAGTGGAATCTGCAGCTGAGTGTTGGAGAGTGGAATAGAAGCATCCAAGGGCAGGGGGTCCAAAAGTCAAGATGGTACCTGGGACCTCATGATTAAAACCCCACCCTTTTAAATGTGCAATACATACATAAAAAGGGGCAGGGTTTCCACTGCATGTTTGGGGACTCCATCTTGACTTTTTAAATACACATCCCCCTTGACACCCCATTGTGGAATATTCTTGTTCAGCCATGCCCTCTTTTACGGTCCAGTTTTCTTTCTTTACACACTTTTCCACCCCATAATTCCACCAATAATTGCCTATAATTTAATGGTGGTCAGTTCTGTGACCACAGAATATACAGTATATTCAGTCCTGAGTTATAAATTGGGTTTTCTCAAATAATACAAGCACACACATGCACGCACACACACACACTTGCAAATCCTGGGATTCTCCCAAGTCTGATTTCCACCTTATTGTGATGCCATTGTAGCGACATAAGTGACTCCACTCATTTTTGGAAGATGAGAAATAGAAGGAATTTCAATGATCTTATTTCAATGGTCTTACTTTTTGGAGTAAAGATGGATTCAAAGAATCCTTACATCTTCTCTGCAATTCCTTGCCTTTTCTCAGTGTACTTCTATAGCTGTCTAATGGTTGCGGTGGTGCTCAATCTACCTGACAGTTCCTGCTGTCTTTTGAGAGGAGATGATCTGCTTTGCACATTTTAGGAAAACATTTGATATCTCCTAATCTGTAAGACATATCACATAAGCTGGATCTTCCTGGCAGGCACTCACTATCGGACTATGCTTGGATCTTGACAAAAGCTTAGTAGTGGGGACATATCAGCCCAGCTTTACTCTCTGTCATCTCAAGGTGAAAACATCAAGCACAGACTTGGCTTTTTAGAAAAATACCTGCGCGACCATAGCTAATTGTAAAAGGACAGATGAGTCAGGTTACGCACGTGAGAGCAAACCAGAATGAGTAAAATGGATCAATAGTTTTAGGAAGTAAGATACAAGGGCTGACTATGTAAAGCAGATTGTTGGGCTCTTGGTGGCTGGATTTATTATCACTATGTCTGATCAGCAGCCAAAGGGCCTGTCTACAAGTTACCAAGAATTAAAGTAGTAAACCAAGGAAATTGCACCAGGAGGTTAAAACAAACAAAAAAAAGGAAATATAGTATATATCTAATTCATGCCAACAGCAGTTACTATACTTTTCTGTCCTGTGTTCCACCACATCCATATATCATTTCATACACTGCCTTTCATTCTTTAAATTTATCCCCTCCCTTTTTCCGAAAACCTCATCAACCCCATCCAGTCATGTCTTCCTCTTGACCCATTCATTCTTCCTTCACAGATTTATTTTGCACTTTGAACCTCGTTCATTCTCTCTCCATGACCAAACCACCTTTCATATTGATCATTCCTTTTTGCATTCAGTCCACCTTCTTTAGCGCCCATTCTGTCTTGATCCAATGTCTCGTTTGATCCCACGCATTTCCCAAGTGACCCGTTGACACTGCACCCAGTTTACTTCTGGAGGTAGGATTTAGTCCCCCTGCTCTTTTTGGAAGTAAGCCTGAAAGCACAGGGAAAAATACGCTAGTCCTGTTTTTCCCCTTCCAACTGCATTATTAAGTCACACATAAACAGAAAAAACAGTTGGCTGAACTAGTGCATCATCTCTTTTTATATTTCCTTTTTTTTCCAATCACATCTTTTCCGATAACAATGTTGGGGAGAAAGGTTATGTTTGCAGAGCAAAGTGAAGAAGGGAGGGAGTTCATGATAACTAACGCTAACTGTTCAATAAGCCAAACCTAATTATAGTGTAGTAATGTGCAAGAACTGGGGGACTTTGCCTGTCATTTTTATTTCATTTATTTATAGTTCAAATTTGTCACTGCCCAGCTCACTGCAGAGTGACTCTGGGGGGGGGGGTGTCATCTTGACACTGGGCCCAGAGTGTGCTGGCTGATATAAAAAAAATGTAGTCGGATATCTGGAATATATATATATATATATATATATATATATATATATATTTAAGAGCCAGCTCAAACACTCCACCAGTCTGTTGCCGAGGGCAAAAAGAAACCGTATTGGAAAATTCCGCGGTATCCCAAAAGACCATATTTTGAAGCACTCTGTAGAAAAAGCAGCAACATGGGAGTGAACCGAAGAGCAGGTATTTGGGGTCTCTCAGACAGGGGTCAAAAAAGTCAAGATGGTGACTGCAACGGTGTGATGAAACTCCATCCCTTTTTTAAGTGCATTGCACACACAACACACATAAGAAACTGGCAGAGCTTCAACGACATCGTGGCAGCCTCTGTCTTGATTTTTTGACCATACCCTGCAGATCTGACCATGAAAAATGGTTCGTGAGACTTTTTAAAAAAATGTTCTGAAATCGTAAGGGAAAAACACCACCAAAGATAAGGCAGAATGCTTTGGTTTTTAATCAGACCTGGAAGTAGTCACTTTATTCATTAGCATTCCCTCTAGGGCAGTGTTTCTCAACCTTAGCAACTTTACGATATGTGGACTTCAACTCCCAGAATTCCCTAGCCAGCCATGGCTGGCTGGGGAATTCTGGGAGTTGAAGTCCACACATCGTAAAGTTGCTAAGGTTGAAAAACACTGTTTTAGGGGCACATCTCCTTCTCAAAAGAGAAGTGGAGGAAACCATAGGAAGTTTACAAATAGAATAGGACTTTGTGTCAATGCCTGTAAAATGCTGCAGTTGAATTTGGTTGCCATTTACTGTCCATCGGGAGTTCTGCAGCCCCAAAATGGTAGCCCTTCGACTGTTGCTGCATGCCCCATTCTGTACATATTCTGATTACTTATAGTTTGAAACCGTCTGGCCCAGGGGTGTCCACAGGGAGGGGGTCAAAAAGGTTGGGAGGGCGGCCACAACCATGTGACTGAAGCCCTACCCTTTAAATGAAGGGGTGGGGGCTTCGATCACATGGTTGTGGCTGCTATCTTGACCTTTCTGACTCCCCTCTCTTTGGAACCCCCCCGATCAGAACCTTATTGTGGGTCTCCTGCACCATTTTGAAAGCAATTCTTCAGTTGGAACTTGGGTGCCTCGTACAGGAGCTTGAATGAGAATTTGTCGTGTGAAGGACAATGAGTTCATCTTACTTTGGCTGTTTTGTTTACTTCTATTTGGAAGAAGACCATTGCCAAGAATTAGTCCTCTCTTTCTACCCTATTCCAGTCTCGCTTGGAATGGACAAAGCCATGCAAGTAGGTAAACAGTGAATCCTTGACCCCGACATACAGAAGGACAAGTCTGAGATTCCATCTTAGTGTCTCAAGGACCTGTTTCATAGTCCTTGCATGGAGAGTCACTTCTGCCATGTACAGAAGACCACTCAGGTTGGCAAGCTTGAATACCTTACCTTCAATGTCAATGGAGAGAAGAAATGTAATAACATCCTTTGAATAGAATGTTCCTGCATTCTTCCGACTCTGCTGTCAAATCAGTAGGTCATTCTTTATTTTATTCCCCCTTCTATCGTACGTGGCGTGCAGAGCTCATAACCCCACTTCTAACTCATTGAGTGGGCTGATCCGAAACTAAAATGATTTGCATGTACTTGCTGATGTCTCCATTGAGAAGTCAATGGAATATAATGAAGAATCTCTGGCGATAAATTAATAAAGTGATGTTATTATGCCCACCACCAGACACACTTACTCAACTCTACCTATTCATGCCCCAGTTTGAAGTGAATAGCACCCATCCATGAGACTCTGGTTCATTGAATGCCTAGAGAAGGAAGGACATCATTGGCATAGAGCACCCATTCCTACTTTTGGCTACGCAGATATAGATTTTGGATCACTGGCATGCTGGAAGCCTCCAAGAATTAAAATGCTAGAATATATGCTTTGGGCAATATTTATGGGTAGAATATGAACATATATAAAGGGAATGAGGTTGTGGCAGAGGGTCACCACAAATATAATCACTGATTATGGAGAGTCAAGAGCAGGCAATATGGTTTGATGTGGTCCAGCTTTTGCTGGCTATTTAAACAGAATGTTGTATAAACTTAATATTCATTCATTCATTCATTCATTCATTCATTCATTCATTCATTCATTCATTCATTCATATGTCACATTTATAAATCCACCCAGAAGAAAAACAGAGGCATGGGTACAAAATAGGTAGTTCCTGGCTTAGCAATAGTACTTGCAAGAAGGATCTGGGTGTTCTGGTAGACCACAGATTAAGCATGAGCCAGCAGTGTACCGTACCTGCCAAAAGAGCCAGTGCAGTTTTGGGCTGCATTAGTGGTTCGATTTGTTTGATGACCCATTTGTTTGTTTTCTTGGCTGTCCATGGTACACTCAGGAGTCTTCTCCAAATGCTTGTTTATAACACACACAAACAAATGGGCAGAGCTTTGTTTGTACTATCATGGCTACCATCTTGACTTACTGGACCACACCCTGAAGACACCCCTGAAGTGGAGGATAAATGAGAGGCTGTAGTCTCAACGTGCTTAGCAAGGGCAATTTAGAGACCCAGATAGATATACAAGCCTACAGCAGGATCTGGAGTGAGCAACTCAAATGGCAGCTGGGCCCACGCAGTCAAAGCTCTGTCCTTTTCTTCGTGTGTCGCATGCAGACATGGCTGGGCTTCAGTTGCACAGCCGGGGCCACCATTTTGACTCCCCCTCCCCCCAACAGATGCCCCTGTGCACTTAGATATTTCTCCCCTCTTTAGTTTTTTTATTGCTTTAGTTTGGTGAAGCTGGCCCATTGAGTTGATTTATGGCCTGGTGGGTACTGAAGAAGATTCAGAAAATAGCTTGATTGCCACCAAATTCCTTGGGTCTTAACATGAAAGTACCCTGTCCCTTGCTGCAGAGATCCCGTTCACAGTCCCCTCGTTTGTGGTTATTCTAGCCAGGACACCCAGTGGGTTGTCCTCTGATTTGTGGAGCTCCTCAGAAGCAGTTCTAACCTAGTGAGTAATTACATATTGGCTTGTCAAGGAAATATTGACGTGGGGAGATGGAATCAAATGTGGCCCATCCCTTAAAACAAAGTACCTGGTTCCCCCAGCTGAAAATAACTACAAACCATGTATCTGCAGTCAATGGAGCTAAATCTATTGTGGCCACGAAGCTACTGCTGGCAACGCATCTGTGCTGTGTTGGTGGAAAAATTGTGTTCCTGCTTTTCAGATGTAAATTGCGTTGCAGCTGGAACTGTGAATGATGTGGTCTGAGATTTTTTTTAAAAAAAGGAATCAATTTTGAAAGACAAAAATGAGTACTACATCGTGTCATTCAGTGTTTTTTTCTTTCTTTCTTTCACAAAACACGCATGTCAAATCAATGAGCTAAGATACCAAAACTGTTTCTGGGGGGCGAATTTCTTCCCTTCCGTGCCTTTACTTACAATGCTGCAATACAGCGATAATTGTGTTTTAAGGTGCGGCTGCGTATTCTCCAGTGCTTATTATTAACGATCAGAAATATTATCATCCAAGAAACTAGATGACTCCTCTAATGATTTGCTCAAAATCATTATTTTTAAAAGAGATCCTCTTTGCTGTTCCTCCTTGTCCAGATAAATTACAATAATTTATCTTGGTTTAACTTATTACCTGTTCCACTTTCACTTACAATTTCCTGAATTTTAACAGCTTTTAAAGCTACAGGAGTAACTCTTGTTGCACAGCTTCTATTTGCTTCTTCTCTTTATTATAATAAGATTAGGCTTTTAAGTATAGAATTATCATAGTGAACATTACCCTGTATTTTATCCAGCTAAAAGTAATTTCTCTAATTTTATTTCATGCTCCTTTTTTATGCTATCAACCTCTTGAGAATACACCTTTTTGTGTGTTTCATAAGGTTATCTTATCCTGTGACTGCTTTTCTTTGGGGAGCTATTTTTTATGGTTAGGGGTAGGGGTAGAGTGAAGTTGAAGTTAGCCTTCCAAGTTTTCTGGAGATGAGTGGTGGTGGTGAGTGGCGGGTTGTGGGTTGTGGGATTAGCAGTGGAGGGACTTTTCATGCTTAGCAGTTGTCCTTGGTTGATTTGATGGCTCCGTCGAAGTGCTGAATCAAGGCTTAGACTAAATCTTTTTATAGGTATTGGGGGGAGGTTGGAACTAAGGTTGGTCTTCCTTGAAGTTGATGCCAGGACCTGATAAGTAGACTAGAAGGCGAATTTTTATGCACAGTGTTCTTCTTACATTTATATTATGCTTAGAATTCAGTGATGGAGTCATGGTGAGGGAAATGTAGTTTTGGGATTCTGAATGAGTATATTCATTCAGGATTGGATACTCATTAGGTAGAGAAGAGTGAAGTGATGCAATGTGATTTGGGATCCTTTTGTGCTTGTGAAACCTGAGGTAGCAGACAGAGTTGGAGGGACATTGCAGGCTAAATTCAAGAGGCTATTGATGCCTGTTCAAGGGTGTATTAAAAAACCATTTTTCAATTCAGCTATATTTGATAACTCCTATCCAGTCTCCAGCCTCAATGTTTTGTGAAAAGTTATTGAGAGCATGGTCAGGAATCAACTTCAGATACTTGTAGAAGGAATGAATTATTTGGATCCCTTGCAGCCAGGATTCAGCCCAGGGTATGGAATGGAAAAAGCATTGATTCTTCAGTAAGTAAGAAAACTGGGACTAATTAAGTAATCTACTTGGCCCCCCCAGATAATTTTGATACTTGGACCAAATTAATTCTGATAAGGGGACCCCAAAAATCCCCACTTGAACAAAAGGCTTGCTGGTGTGAAAAATGAGACCTTTTATGTTTGATAGAGCTTCAAATGAATTTAAAGATTGCTTGAAAAAAAAGCATTGATTTCCTTTTTGCATGAATTTTTCTTTTTTTCTGTTGATGAACTTCTAGTACAGCAGATGTCATTCTACTCCAAACATGCCCTCTTATGTATGAAGGATGCCAATCAGCTTCTTGCATGGAACTAGCAAGCTGGGATATTTGTAAGCACTTTTAATCAAAATAAAATAATAGTTTTAAATATCTACAGCCAGACTGGGACATCTTCCCATCATTTTCCACCCCCCCCCCAATGACAACTCTAATAGCTCAGTCATGCAGCCCTATGTTTATTAAGCCTCAGTAGGTTTATTAAGCCTCAGTAGGGTGGCACTCAGCCACCCTTGGCCAGTTTCAGAAGCTGAGCAGGGTCAACTCTAATTAGCACTCAGGAGGGGGAAACTACCTAAAAATTCCTGGAAAGTTGAAAAAATATCCTAGAGAAAGCAATAATGACAAACCACTTCCATCTTTACCATATACAATATTTGTTTCTATTAAGCCAAAAGCATGATGGTCCTATGCAAATGTTAGAAAGGGTGTCCTTTTTGGTAATTCAAACAAAATATCTGATTTCTTTTTCATTCCTTCTAGTTGTTCTGTTATTTAAGCTTCTTCAGGTCACTTAGTGTTTTTGAAGAGCCAGGAGCTTCTGAAGAATGTTTTGCAGCTTAGGTCATCGTGTTCCACAAATAAATGTTTGGTGGTTACCATAGGGATAAAAAGGACTTAAGAGTATTTTGAGCTGCAGCATTGGAAAGAAAGAAAGAAAGAAAGAAAGAAAGAAAGAAAGAAAGAAAGAAAGAAAGAAAGAAAGAAAGAAAGAAAGAAAGAAAGGAAGGAAGGAAGGAAGGAAGGAAGGAAGGAAGGAAGGAAGGAAGGAAGGGGAGGAGGAGGAGAAGAAGAAGAAGAAAGAAAGAAAGAAGAAAGAAGAAAGAAAAAGAGAATAAGAAGAAAGAAAAAGAAAGAGGAAGGAAGGAAGGAAGGAAGGAAGGAAAGAAGAAGAAAGAAAGAAAGAAAGAAAGAAAGAAAGAAAGAAAGAAAAAAGGGAAGAAAGAAAGAAAGAAAAAAAGGAGAAGGAAAGAAAGAAAAAGAGAAGAAAGAAAGAAAGAAAAAGAATAAGAAGAAAGAAAGAAAGAAAGAAAGAAAGAAAGAAAGAAAGAAAGAAAGAAAGAAATAGAAATAGAAATAGAAATAGAAATAGAAATGTGGGGGGGGGGAGACCCTTCCAAATCTAAACCCTTGTTTTGGCATGTATTAGCAATAAAGTATTCACAGTGGATGATTGTGTTAAATTTCCAGAGATAATAGACAGATCAAGAACCAGCTCATTTGCTTCCTCCTCTCCTGCAATGGACAGTGAAAACTCCCCAGCTGCTAGAGAGGCTTTGCAATGCAAAAGACATTCCATCACTGAGGACAGGTGATTGCTGGGAGACACGGAGAGCACCCACTTAATCCCAGTGAGCTTTGCCTTACATTTAACTTTTTACTCACAAGTTGCCTTTCAGTTACCAGTTGAATTCTGCTGCTTGATAGGCATCATCATAAGCTAAGCTAGTCCTGTACAGGGGACATCAGTATGAGATCGTGACTCAAGCTTCTGCTTGGAAGCTGACTTACATGGCCACAGCGTGTGATGCTGCATTGACAGGTTGATATGATATGATACTACCCTGCTGGCCTTTAGCAAGGTTGTTTGAAGGCCCCTTTAGGTGATATGGATATGTTTTGGCTCCTGTCTGGTTTGCCGGCTTTGATTCCTTGTTCTTTATTATTATTATATTGTTTTGTTCCTTTTAGTGTTGTTTTCTTGTGAACCACCCAGAGTCATTGGGAATTGGGTGGTATACAAATTTAGATGACGATGGTGATGTGCACTTTTTAGGACTAAACTGGCTTCACAGCTAGTTCTTTGTCCAGATGCATCTGAGATAGGCCTATAAACTGCCACAAGGGCATTGTCTGCTTCTCTGGAAGAACGATTAACCAAGTTGTAGAAGTATGCTTTGATCTTCAGAATAACTTTGTTCCTTAGAAGCAAATCCTGCATAGAATTTCATTCAAAGTGGAAACCGTTCCTGGAGTATAACGTAATACACAGATTTGAACCCCATCCCAATGTGATTTTTAAAAAATGTATAGAGTTCATACCTCAATTTCATGAGACATTCAAAGGAGATCAAATTTTGCTTTGACTCAACCTGTTGTAGGTTATAATTTTATGTGGCGATTTATACTGTGTTGATCATGGTTCTTGATATTTATTCTTGCTTAAAGCTTCATACTGTGTAGTCATTGAAAACAATATGTTACATTCAATAATTCATAAATTACTAATAATATACTGGAAAACTATAAGTGAGGGAGGTCACTGCCAGTAGTATCAGTCACGGTGAGGAAACAAGTGATTTATGTTAAATATTTTATTGCAAAGAAAAGTACTGTGTCCTTCTCTGTACTAGTAAATTGAGCATGCTAAGCTTTGCTTGGATGTCTACATCATCTCTTCGTACATATTAAAAGTACCCTACACGTGAACATGTTCATCAAAGCTTGAGTTGTGAAAGAGATGTCTCTTTTTCTCTCATTTTATGTCCTTAAAAGCTTTTGGATGTGATTTTTCCCCCCTGTTCATTTGTCAGATTTCAGCAACAGCCCCCAAAATTGTGAGACTAGATCAAGAGGAAAGTTGGGGAAAAAAAATAGAGAAAATGGAAAAAGAAAGTTGTCATTACTGGTTATTTCTGTTCTTGATTTTTCAGTAAGTATGAGCCCAGTCGACAGGTGCACTGACTGCTACACTGTTCTAAACTGCCATTTGTCCAGAGTATGCACCTCAAAGTAAGAATTTTCTGCATGGACTCTACAGTAACACACAAACAACAGTTCAGACACGTAATAAGTTTATTATGGTATATGGCAAACATCAGACACTTTTAACCGTTCTCTGGTGTCCAAAAATGGCTTCATATTTAGTAAGAAAAATAATCTTTCTACTTAATATAGCCTTTACATTGTAAAAGGAACAGGTTTTAATTAACAATCTTGGCTTTCAAGAAATTGTTGCTTGTGCCCCCAAAATGTGCCCTTTCCCTCTTTTGTAAAGGCCATGTTTTCCCAAGTTCCATGGATAGATTAAACATAATGTACATAAATAATCAATAAATAAAAGAAAAAAGGAAAGAAAAGAAAAGAAAAGAAATATTTGGCATGGCAGAATTTTAAGATTTTGCATCCCCTTTTCAGTTTAACAAAAATAAAGCACAACCCCTAAAAACTCTTTTAACCCATCATAAAAGTTTTACAGACAAACAGAATCCTTTCAGTAGCTTTATTTAAGAAATCACGTACTTAGCAGATATAACACACATCCAATATTTTAGTTCCTGATAGCAAGTGCATAGATTTTGTTAAGATGGTTGTTCCCCACTTTCAGAGCATGTTTCATGATCAAAAGATGGGAGACTTTCCAGTGATTGTGCTAGAGCATTTGAGAAAAGAGAGGAAGGAGAAAGCGGGGAGCAGGAGGAGAAAGGGCCAGAGAAAGGGAGGAGGAGAAGGAGGAGGAGGAGAGGAAAAAGGAGAAGGAGAAGGAGAAGGAGAAGGAGAAGGAGAAGGAGAAGAGGAAGAAGGAGGAGAGGAGGAGAAACGAACAGGACACAGCAAAGTAGTGAAATTACAACAGGAGATGAAGAACAAAACAAACTATCAGTACAGTCGATTCCTGATAAGTGAATAACCTGATTGTTTGATCACAATACCTTATTCACTTATCAGGAATGAAACACAGTACACTTTATTTTTTGATAGTCTAATGCCTGAAGACCCCCAGATTGGGATTTTTTTTTTTTTAAAAAGGTAACAGTTGCTCTATAGTAAGGATACACATAATTTTGGGAAGGGGAGGACTCTAAAAGAAGCCTTCCTATGATGAGATGTGATGGCTTTGACCCTTTCTGGTTAATGTCCCAATGGATACTTCCCACTGTACCAGGGAGAGAAGGTGTGAGAAAAGTCAAGATGGTGGCCATGACAGGGTGTTTGAAGCTCTGCCAGTTTTTTACATGAGTCATGTAAAGAGAAGGGGTGGTGTTTTGATCACACAGTTGCAGCCACCATCATGATCTTTTTCACACCCCACATATGGACTGCAGCTTCTATGACGTCTAACCAGATTGAAAGCACTGCTGAAAACATATCATTGTCTGCAATGAGCCCTTGTACCATTGCCATGAAAGGAATGGCTGATTTTTGATGAAGGTAAGGACACTGGGGGCAAATATGTATGTATGTATGTATGTATGTATGTATGTATGTGTATATATATATGTGTGTGTGTATATATATATATATTTGAAGGTCCATTGAACTTCCAGAGGAGTTCCCAGGAAGACATTTTCCTTTTAGAAAACTAGATTTTCTTGTTCACATAGATTAGTGCTGAAAAATTAACACCTGAATTTTGAAGGTATGGCTAGATAGGCCCCTATGGGTTGATATGTATAGCTGATCAAAGATGAAATGTTCTCCTATTCAAAATGCAGAAGGTATCATCTCAAGATGGCTCATCAACAGAAAGGATTCTGAGGGTCTCTGGGGTCATTGGGTCCAGTAGCAAAAAAAGGAGATGACAAGTAATCTCCAAAAATGGTTACAAAGACAGACCAAGTGGGGCTTGTATATACAAGTATAAGAAGATTCTGGATCTGCCAGTTCCTCAGCAGTTTACCAGCTCCATGTTTCCTCAAATATTGGAATCCAAGAGCATATGCCTGGGGCAACTGATGTGTGGGAATGCTTCAGACTTTCCCCTGTTGCCCCCAAGCCACTTAATAGATTATTTTTTCCCAGGTGAACTTCCAACTAGGGACAGATCCACCTCTAATGTCATCTGCAGAGTCAAACTGGTGCTGTTTCTCTTGTACTGTCATGTACATTTCCTATGCATATCTGGAGCAAACACTTGCTGATATTATATGTCATTCTAGCCTCTGCTTTAAGACCAGGCCTGCATGGTTTGAAACCCAGCCTCTAACCTAACCAGGGCTCAGGAAAATGTTCTATTTTTCCAGCTTGTCTGGGTTTGCGAGAACAAGACTGTCAACCAGCTGAGAAGCCACAAACACACAGAGGGTGTGCTGCATGTTGGATCACTGCTTGAGCAGGTCTGCTGTAGACAATATAGAAGAAATATGATGCAGCTGAGCCATCTTGCCCAACCTGGGGTCCTTCTGATATGGTGGAACAACACCTCACAGAATTTTCAAATCACTGGAAGATATAGTCCCAGAACATTTGGAAGATGCCAGTTAGGGAAGTTGGCTTGCTTCTCCTGCAATTTCTTTGTAACATGAGCAACTGTTCTCATTCAGGGAAGTTTGATTTTTATCCTGTCTACCGTCACATACTACGATTTCTCAGTGTAAGCTTGTCTCATTAACTCGGAGATAATCTATTCCATTTTTGTTTATAGAATCTTTATCCTGGAATGCCAGGGAGGGGTATATAATTATGGCTTAAAATATATAGCTTCAAATGCCATTTGGCAGCCTATGAATTTTATATACATCTGAAATAAATAAGAGGCAAAAGCTCCTAACTGCCAAGAATTCTCACTTCCCATTTCCTGCTTCACCATCTGATTGTACAAGAAAAATGTTGAACTGGTTTGAGTCACTCTTATGCCAGACTAATTCATGGTGTGAACTGGCTCACAGAGAGGTATATTTCACAAAGCATTGATATGCAGCTGAAAGAAATAAATGGCTTGGCAGGGGAACTGAGTTGTCGAAATGGGACTTGCATCCAGATTCTCCTTGGGGAGGGGGGCTTCCACTTGGTTTATCAAACCACATTGATTCCAGTCATCCTTTTTTAAAAAAATTGGTCCTACAGTTATTCAGTTGCAGATGTACACCCAAGTAAGCTTTGATTCCATGTTTTTAAAGCTTGCATTTTTACATTGGAATAAGTGATTGTCAGCATGTTTCACAATTAAGGCTCCTGTTATCTTCTGGGAAGATGACAGCCATTTCCTTTTTTGATATTGTTACAAGAGAGTTTATTTTCTTGTGACATCACAAGCACCCTGTTACCTCATCAGTTATGGTCCTATCGTGCAGCTATACTGTTGAGGTAATTGGAAAACAGAAAAAGAGGTTGGGATTTGAGCAAGCTGGCACCAGGGAAGCCACATCGCAGGCAGTTAAGAACAGAGGGCAGAACATCCCTCTATAATTTGCTTTTGAAATCTGCAAGCCCAGAAGCTTGTAAACCAGGCTCCATAAAGCAAAAGGCAGGCGAACTAGGTCTATATACTATGTGCACTTCCCTCAAACTGAGTTGGCAGAAGCATGAGACTGAGTACAGCTCACTCAATCCTGTCACAACCAGAATACTAACTGGGGACATAAACATCACAAGCAAAATCTCATAAGAGCACTTTTAAGTGGTCTTAAATTCCTGAGTTTGGGGAAAAGGATACTGTATGGCTTGAGTCCCACATGGGGAGAGAAATTCCTCTTTCTAGAAAGTTCCCTTTCCCACCTGATAAATTTGAATGTCTGATGAAGTAGATGAAGAAAAATAACAGAAATCCCATTACAGTCAGTGGTTGGTGGGTTCGATGAGAGCACTGCACTGGGCAAAATCAAAATAGCATCACTAGGGCCTATCTATATTTTTGCGGTACCTTGTTCTCTGGATTTTTTTTCTAAAGCATCACCTGCTCTTAGGGGCAACCTAAGTGGTTTGATCACCCACCATAAAAAGAGCTACCTTGCATGCTAAATTCAAAAAAGCCCAGTTCAGCACCTTTCCTGTTAACAGTTTACTTATTTTTGACTTCCACTAGCTTTAATAATTCAGTGTTCTCCTTGAGCTCTCAAACTTTTAAAGATGTCTGTAATAAGCCTGGTAAAATTTAGCTTAGGCTCTTCTACCTGTGGTTAAAAATGTATACTTCTGAGAACTGGTGAACTAACTGGGTATGCTGCCAGAGCATCGCTGAGTAGTTCTGAAACATACAAATGTTTTGTTGTTTCTCTTCCCGTCAAGTAATTATTTTGGTAGTAAACTTAACATGCTCCTACAGAACAGAAGCATATCCCTTTTTAGTCATTAATTAGAGAAAACTTTGTGAGTTTGATTCTTTCTCTGTATGTAGGTTCTCTCTCTCACATACACACACACACACAGACAGGCATATCTTTTTAGAGGCATCTTCAATGTGACTTCACCCTAGTAATTACAATCAAAGGCAACTGGGGGTGGAGGAGGCAAAGAAGATGGGGTAAATACACCAAATTGCATTCATTCTCCAATCAGAGGTTCACTTAGTGGAATCGACTGTATCTTTTGTACACAACAAATAGAAAAAAAAAAATCAACAGGGACGTGCAACAGTGAGGTGTGCAAATGTATTACCAACACGGAATGACTACCAACATTACAACACACAGAGAGAAAGTGAGACAAGTATTAGGAAAATGGTTTAATATTGGAGACAGAAGCAAAAAACTGCATCACACAATAACATACGTTACAAAAATAAGTTTGACTGTTTCAACTACACGGTTATGTTCACAATGAAGACAGAAGAATCAGAAAAACCTTTTGATCTAAACAGCAAAAAAGCAAACCCTACTTTAAAAAAAAAAAAAAAAACAACCCTAATACATATATCCACTTAAAGTGACTGTGTACTCCTAAATTCTAATTTATTGTTATATTGTGAAACTGCACAATACAGAATAAAAAGTGAAACTTACCGCGTGTTTTAAAAGACAAAATTCTAAACACTAAATATAAGCAAATGGAAATAATTAAACCAAGCCAAAGTTTGTTTGTTTTTTAATTTTCTAAACTAAGCCAACTTTCTTTCTACCAACTGGAAATCAAACCTGAAAAACAGTTATGATTGGGGGCCCCACAAGAGTAAGCCACTATTTTTCCCATTTTTGTTTAAATCTCCAGTATAAAAAGTTGCACTGGTACAAAATGCGTACATACAATCAAGTTTTATAAGTAGGAAAGCCTGTGGTTGGCTGGTTGGTTTTATTTTCCTCATATTGTTTTCCATTTTGCTTTTGGCTCAAATTCCATCAAACAGCAAAATCCAAATGCATCAACAAAACAGAAACAATACTCAAATAGTCTTACAGTTTCTCACTACATTGCAGTAACTTTGGCTTTTCTTAGACAAAAAGAAAATAGGAAGAAACAAAACCCTAGGCTATAATCCATTTGTACCACAGGCTCAGCTTCCATACACTGAGAATTCATAGAGGGTTGAAGAAACATCTGCTTTCTTCCTTCTGCACATGATTGCAGAACTTGCCCAGATGTTGAAGGGCCCAGTAGTCCCGGGAAGGCCCTCCCCTCTTAAGACAATTTAGGGGTCCAGGAGTAACTTCCATGGAGCAACACTGATCTCTGCTGAGCCAGGAGGAATTCTCTGAGTATGGATGCCACATCTGTGATATGAATGGACCATCTCCCAAGTTTTTGATGCTCTCAACTTAAAAAGTTGTTGTTAGTTGACAAACAACAATTTCTCACAGCACAACGTCCTCCCCCCTCCCCAAAATCTGGTACACAGGATATGACATTATTTAGAAAAACAATGAAATTACTTAATTTTTTTTGTTAATTAGCACTTAAGTTAATAGAAACAGAAACAGCAAAATGATCCAAAGAGTAGCACAAGCCGAGAAATAACCCCTATGGTGAAAGAAAGATGAACTTGTTACTCCTTTGAATATGGCCATTTCACATAACTGAACTAATTTGGTTGGAAAAATACTGCTTTGTGCTTTTGGAGTTAAATTTTGAAATGCAATCATTCCTGGCTTGTTTATTGTTATGTTTTCTTCCTCTGCAAATAAAAGCCCTTTGCACTTTCACAGCTTCCCTTCAATGTTTCATCTTTTATATATGAAGAACTCGTGTACAGCAAGTGCAGTGCATTAGTAAAGGCCTTGGTGTGAAGCTATAATTTTGCTAGCTGGTTTTCCTTGCAATCTTTTATGCTGCAAATGCAGCAGCGGTGTGTCTTTTCAGGGGTGGAAATTGTCGAGAAAGTGGCAACTTTTGTTTCCTGTTTATGCCTGTTCCTTCTTTGCCTCCCAATTCTTTGTCCCTCGGAAAGTGGGCTAAGATTGCAAATTGAACTTCTCTTTAAAATCAAGAGTTCCCTTGGTGCTGTAAAATGAACGTTGCTTGGTAAATAATGAGGAATGGGGCTGGCAGGGAGGGAGAGAGAAAAGCTTCCCACATTGGACAGGTGCAAATTCATATGAATTCCAGAAGTTATGGAGTTTAGTACCAGCGCGTGGCAGGACAAAGTATTCATAATTGTGCTGGCCACATGTACTGTTAATTACACACGTTGCTGCCATTTTTACAAGTTTTGGATGGGGTTTTGATGCAAGCCCTGTTGAGGTGAAAGGAGGTTGGAGTATCAGTTTTCTTACATGGGATCTGATTTTTTTTTTCAAAGCATAATTATCTGGGAAATTTTAGATGCTGAACAAGGTCCTGGACAAATGTTAAAGATCTCACATCATATTACTGTGCATGTGATAATTCAGCAAGGAAAATGCATGCAAGAAGTACAAAGTTAGCCCTCAAGGATTCAGCAAGGCCCCAGAAGAAGAAGAAACAATGAGACAATCATGGAGCATTTATGTATAACTGAGAATGTGTGTGAGTTTTACAATTTTTTCTTTTTCTCTTTGCTTTCTTCTCTCCCTCTCTGCATTATTTGGATTTTAGTCCTTGCTGTCCAAGGGTTTCTCTAAAAATAAGCATACCCCCCCCAAAAAAGAATGTAAAAGCAAATGGGGTAGATTATCACCTGCCTTTTAAAAATAATTTATATGGGAGATTGAGGGAAAGAGGAAATTGGGAGATGTTTTAAATGAGAGTAAAAAGGATAAGACAATAGGAAATGATTGTGGCACTTTTTATCAGTAGCATGAAAAGCTGCTGAAATAATCTTGGCTTGGAAAGAGGTTTATATTTGCCACTACAGAATACCAAAATTTAGTTTATGAATAGGAATGCTATTCTGTTTAATCTAACTTAAAAAAAAAAAAGGCAGTGAAGTGTTTTCATTCCCTAGTTTCCTGGTTGTTATTCTGTAAAATCTAAGGATCTGCAGAACTTTTCCTCTGCTTGATGTGAACAGATAGTAGTACAGTAAATACTTGCAGGGTTGTGCCCATATATTGTTAAAACAGATAATAAGAGATACAAAATAGCTAAGCAACTACCTTTATGTTTGATCGCTTTCTACTGATGGACCATGCAAGCTTCTGAGTTATGCAGAACACTTCTATCTAACCAATAGAAGAGAATATATGTAGCTCAGGGTTGAACTGTGGAGTCCTTGGGGTTCTCTGACCTTGGTTGTTTGCAACGTCTGCAAGAAATGGTTGTTCGATGGTTGTTTGAAACGTCTGCAAGAAAACAACCAAACTCAGAGAACCCCAAGGACTCCACCTCTACCTACTTCAGGGGAACGCTGTGGCTATTAAGTGAACAGAACTCAGCAGGAACAATAAACATACAAACTCTGTAACTGTCTTATGGGGTTAGACTGTTGTAGCAAAATTGATCACAAGTCCTCTGTGGCATTTCCATGTCATGTTTTTAGTGAGTAGAAATGGTGAAGTCTTGCAGCATCTTAAAGATGATCATATTTACGATGGCACAAACTTTTGTGAGCTGTAGGGCCTTCCGCTGTGGATGTACAGCATATGTACTGTTAGCTCAGCCTGTGGCTTCATGCTGCTTATGGAATGAGCTGTGGCACACAAAGGATTGCATCATAGTAAATACCAGGGGTGTCCTCAGGGTATGAGCACAAAAGTCAAGATGGCTGTGACAACCGAAGTTCTGTTTTTCATGTGCCCTGTTGCAGTCACCATCTTGACTCTTGTGACCATACCCTGTGGACACCTCTGGAAAATGCCACAATCTTTGTATTGTAAGGGTAAGACTTCACTTTTCTTACCCACTTTAGAAAAAAAAAATCCTAAACACCTGCTCCAGAATTGCCTCCCCTATTTGAGCTCCTCTTCTCCCAACATTTCTGCCATAGTGTAACTACATAAAATATGAATGGCAGGTGTGATTTTCTGAATTTCTGAACACTTGAGGGCCCAGGCCAAGACATCCTAACTAGCTATGTCTCCCAACACGAAGCCTGGGCCTGTGTCTCCTTGTAATTCAGCTGCAGCAAACACAGTAGCTGTGTCGAATGGAAAAAGCTATGTACGTTCTGAAATATATATGGCAGGTGGATCAGAAAGCTCTGATTTAGCAATGCTCCCTGTTGCATTTAAGAATGCCACTGATGTTCAGAACCAAGCATGGCATGCCCATGAAATGCTCAGAGCAAAGGGCTGCCCTGTCTTCACTGCAAAGCTGGGGAGCATTTCTGGCCAGCTTCCTGTACTGAATTAAACAAAGAAAAAAGGGGTGCATCCGGTGCAGGGAGGAGAGGGGCGGAGAAGAAAATCAGGAGTATGGCTTGAAACCCACATGGGGGTTCTCTTCCAAGGTGTGGACTAGAACGCCTTGGGATGAGACCCTGACCCATCATCTTTGAAACTCTAGGTTTTGGACCTATGCACATGGTTGGAAAACATGAGATGGGGCTAGATGAAGACTAGCAATGCTTAATGGAAGAATGCTAAAAACAGCAGCAAGACACCATTTTGCTACCTTCCTGGATTGTCCCTCACTAAGTTTTCTTTTTGCAATGTAGGAAAGGAAAGCTTTGAAAAGAGCAACTGGGTCCCGTCTGCTGCTATGAAGAGCTGAGGAAGAAAAGGAAAAGGTGACAAGGGCCTGTGGTGCCTTCACCGCAGGGATCACATGGGAAATCCCAGGACTGGGAGACAGGGCAAGGTGGAAAGTCCTGCAAGTCCCTCAAGTAGGACACCATCTGTCCCACAGCTCCAGAGGAAACACCGTTTTTGCAATCTCCTCTGGAACAGGAGCCTGGCTGATAGTCATCAGCTCAGCTTCCCAGGACCTACTGCAACCCCATCGTGTCATGGGGGGCAGCGCCAGTCTCACATCAGTGGAGGCCCCCCTCCATGTAAACCACCGTGCATGCTACCGCTTCTCAGAGCATCAACAGCTTGCATCCAGAAGCCCTAAAGGTCTGCCCTCACGAAAACAGACTGCGCGCTACTGCAATTTGTTCTCAGCCTGACGGACTGCCATCTTTCGCTTCTGCCTTTCAAGCATTCACTACAAACCAGAAGCCTGCATGTTCGCCAACTAACAGAAATCAATCCTGCTAACAAAAGATACCGCTGTATCTAATTTGTATCTATTGCATCTGTACCAATATATTACAAATATGGCAGCTAACACATCAGAGCATTTAGACGTGTGTAAACCTCATCCGTAAAAAGTTAGTTGCAGTGCACAAGGAAGTTTCATCCAGGAAGTTCTAGTGCACTGGACTTAAGTAAAAGTTCATTTCTTTTTCTTACAAAAATATTTTTTTCTTCATGATTTCAAATTGTGGGTTAACGTCTCCTATCTAGGAGTGGTTACACAATACATAATTAAAGGATTATTTTTATTTTTTAAATACTGAATATCATATTCCAGCAGCATATTAAAGGCTCTTTTTAAGAAAAGATTAAAAAAAAAAAACCCAAAGGAGATCTACAATTTCTATTTTAAATATTTTTTTAGTTATAGATACAGAAGAAATTTAAACAGCAGTAAAATATTTTTTTGTCCTTCAGATCTGCCCTGTGCATTTTTCTGATTTCAACCATGTATTAAATAAAGCACAAAAAATTAGGCATGTGTGTGTGCGTGCGTGTGTGTATGTATATATAAAAATAAACAGCAAAATGGTGAATGTATAAAAGTATTAACACTCAAGACAGCTCTGGGTGGAAAGGGTTAAAAGTTCAAAACTTTCTCACCTTAGAGGTTTCCATACATTATGAGGAAATTACATTGTGAGGTTTGCATTCACAGCATTGATGCGCAGAATGGTTAGAAAAGGGAAACATGGGCACTTATACAATGTTTTACAAAAAACATCCAAGAGAAATAACAAACAACAACAATTTCAGGCAACAAGACCACAGGATAGCAAGTTAACAAACTTTTTAACCTCTTTTTTTTCCTTTAAATATTAGGGATTTATACAAAACACATAATAAAATACCCATGTTATCAAATTACTTCACACAAGAAACACACTGAAGCTCTAGGAAGAGAAGTACCTTTGGAATTTGGCACTAAGTTTTTCCCCCCACCGAGTTCTTCTTATTTATTTATTTAAAAGGAAAACTGAATCACATTTTGCTGAACACAAACACATCGAAATTGTCCACAATAATAATTTTAAAAAAATTGACATCAATGCCTCACAGAAGCCAACACAAACTTAGTCTGGAATAGTTTTTATTTTTCACATGAAAACTTTTTTTTTTTTTAAATTTTAAGCAAACAACTTTTTTCATTTTTTGAAATTCATTTTTTTTGTTCTGTTGTTGATGTTCAAGTAAAAACCAATTTCAAACCTGTTGTTTATAAACACAGAACACTTAAAGATCATGAGGAACCCCCCCAATGATGAGACCACAACTTAATTCACAAAAGCACCAAATGAAACAGTAGCTTACAATAACCTTTCTCCTGTACATCAAAACAGTATAAAATATAGGTAATTTTCATGTGCATTAATTCATGGATTGTCTAACTTGTGAGTCAGTTCAGCAAAAGGTGACAAATAGGTAGCATTTGCCCTAAAACAGGGTAAATATTTTTTATACTAATCTACAAAAAGTGGTTCTATATATATATATTCTTAATGAGAAAGTGAGCCACCTAAAATGGCCTTATCAAAAAACTTTACACTGCCTGAAAAATGTAAAAACTATTACAGACCTCTAGAGACTTAAAATCAGACAGTTCTTCATTTCAAACTATTTCGGAAGTAGTCTGTTAGAAACCAACATTCTGTGCCTGTGGACACATATTGCTATGTCATTAAGAGACCAGCCATAATGCCAGCCTCTGTCTAATACTTTCAAGTCTGTTTTTTTTTTCAACAGAAAAAAGAAAAGAAAAAAAGGGGGGAAAAGGGAAAAAGGAACACCGAAAACTTTAACAAAACATTTTGCCACAGGTTGTGTGTGTGTGTGTGTGTTTTAATACTCCTATCATTAATTTGACTACGAATAAATTTTGATCTTGCATAAATGCAGCAATGCTTTTCACATTGACTTCCCAGAATTCATATAGCTAGATGAGGTCACATGCAAATTTCAAAGGTTCAAACTATAGATCAAAGATCAGTAGGAGAACCAAATTATGATGTGAGGTCAGAAAGACATCAGAAACAATGACGGGACGATGAAACTTTTTAAAGACGTCACAGGGACATGCTAGGCAAACGATGAACTAACGGGCATGAAGATGTCTAGGGAAAAACAAGGAAGAGGAAAAAGTTATGGAGAGTCTATGCAGCAGAAACAAAAATCATTTTAATGGGTGCAGGAGAAAACTAATGCAAATTTTTCATCATTAGAGTCCCAGCCATTCACACAATTTGCATTAACTGTACACTTGGTCAACGACGGCCACAATGAAAGAGTCCCAAAGAATCCATTGGAAAGGAGTTAAAGAAAATGGATTCTTGTTTCATCTGGGGAGGGAAAAGGGGGGGAATCAAGACCCCATTTCAACGGAGGTAACATCAAGAGGTGCAGAAGTGGATTGAAGGGAATCAAGAGAAAGAGTGAGAGGAAAAAAAACCCCAAGACAACTAAATTTTAAAGTAGATAATGGAAAGAACGGACAAGTTAACAAAGACAAAATACAAACAGGAGGATAGAAATTATGAACCATAAAAGATGTAGGGTTCAACGGTGAAAAAGCACCCATTCTTGGCACGTGTACTCTAGAGACTACTTCAAAATGATCTAGCTACCAGACAGAGCTGGTCTTTAGGTATCCAATAAGTTAACAATAGGCAATAAATAACTTCCATTATTTCTGAGGCAGTAAAAATTTTTGTATAAAAATAGAAATGCTTTTTACAAATAAAATTTACAGGCCTGTGGCTTTCTTTTGTATCTATTATTATTATTATTATTATTATTATTATTATTAAATTTTATCTTTCAAGAAACATCAAGTATTGTTCTTTTTTATTTATTTATTTTTAAACCCTGTAGCTTTAGAAACAGATCTCTACGTCTTTTTTTTTTTTACACTAATGCTCTTTACAAAAAAAAAAAAAAACCCTTAAGAACTTAAAAACAAAAAAGGAAAACAAAACACAAATAGGTGAAATATATAAAGACAACCAGTGTTTAACAGGATAATATAACCACAAGTCAATCTGAAGCCCTAAGTATGGTAAATATTAAAGCTTCTTAATAGAAAGAAAGAAAGAAACTGAAGTAATGGGAAAAAAAAGTTGTGTTGTTCTAAATGAGTCGCTTTCTTGGCCCAGGGCCATAGCTTTATTAAGCAAATTCACAACTGGTGCCATTCCGATAACTCAGAACTGCTTTCATTATCCCCGTCCAAAGAATTAAGGACACCAGGGCCGAGAAAGTCAAGTTGCAATTTTTTTCCCCTGACAGCTCTAATTATTAAGACTGTAGCATGTGTATGGGTGCTTTCCCATCAACGCTAATTAAAATAAAAATCTGAGTTGCTAATTCAAATCTCGTAGGTCATCCCACAAATTTTTTTTGGTTAGGTTAGCCAAGTTTCTCTTAATCAGGTGGGGAAAATGGAAGCAGGATTGTCAAATGGCTGTCTCTGAGAGGTGGTGGGCCAGGTGTTCTTATGTTCTTTCTTAATCCCACCCCAAGGAAGGGTGGGCTTGCTCAAGAGACTTACCCTAAGAAATCTAAATTAAGAGCAGAAAGCTTCTGGGAGAACGGTCAGTAAGGTTTGCTGTCATTTTTTGAGCGCTTCAGCTGAACTTTCAGGCGTTTCATGCCAATTTGAAAGCCGTTCATCGCCTGTATCGCAGCTTGTGCAGAGACAGGATTGTCATAGCTAACAAAACCTAGAAGTGGGCAAGGGAGGAAGGGGGGAGGGAGAGAAAAAAACGAAGGAGTAAGAACCAGCAGAAAATCTTAAGCGCTTGGATGCTTTCACAGTATTTTTCCTGCATAAATGAGACATACTTGATTTCTTTTCCTCAGTTCTGTCACTCCCGTTTGCTTCCTAATTCTCTGTCACTTCTGTTTTGTCTTTTGTGACTTTAATAGACAACTTTTCTTTCTCAGTTGTTTCTCCATTGATTACAAAACCCAAACTACTTTCTGATGTGTCTGAGTTCAGTATTTTTGGTCCAAAATGGTACCATGTGGTCATCGTTTCAGACTTTGGGTTACAAGACATCAGACCTGCCAGATACACTGAATAAAAGGGAAGCTACTTTATATCCAATTAATTTTCTGGTTAATTCACAGATCTTGAACCATAAGGTAACCAAATTTGGTCTGCAAAACTTGCTAAGCCACAGAAGCAAACAAAAACTCTAACCGAACATCCTATATTGTGCTAATGCATGTACTAAGTTTCAATTGACCTGGGTTTGTATGTTGGGGAAACTGGGCCAGTGTATTAACAATGTCAGTTCAGCTCAGAGATAGAGCAGGAGAAAGTGGAAAGATAATTGTGCCATTTAGACTGAAGGCAGAATACACCACTTTCAATGTTCCATGCCCCAACTTCCTGTTCATAAATAGGCACTCAGACCTTTCCTTTTTAAGAAAATAATTATCATGCATATAGGAAGAAAAATTCTAATCCAGTTCCTTCCATACGACTCTAGCTTGACAGTAGCAGAGTTTTAAAATTATTATTTTATAAATAAAATTCTCAAAGTGTGATCCAAACGCAACAGAAATGGACCAACACATTAGAGAGATATTTTATTTTATTCCATTGTTGTATAGTTCTGCTGCTAGCTTTAAAAGTTTATAAAATATTCTAGGACTGTTAGCTACCACTATTTTTTTCTTCTTTTGAATGTTGAAAAACCTCACTTGGAAGTTTCTCCCTTCTCAGATAAATGTGTGTATATATATATATTTTGATATTTTATAACGTGTAGTTCAAATTATGCCTATCAAAGAGTTAAACAAAGCAAATCATGATTATAAAACAACAGATTATGTCTTCCCTGAGAATTTTTAGATGATCTTTGTAGATTAATCTTTGCTGTTACAAATTTATAATTATCCTGAATCAGTTTACCATATTTATTAATTAAATTAATTAAGCATGCTTTTTAATTGTTAAAAATGCACCTCGTCAGGTAGATTATAACATACTTGGTAGGTCAAATAAACTAAACTCAATACATACATAACTAAAATGACAAAGCAGCAGGAGATAAAACTTTAGTGAAAAGCAGAAGTCACTGAAGGTATGGAAGATTAGCATTAGAAAGTTTTGAAACTGTCCTAAAGTCCAATAAAGTGCATTCTGGGATGGAAGAGGAGAGATTTGGATATTCCACTATTTTCTTACTAGGCCATGCATTAAATAGTCTCTCTACCTAAAAGGAAATGGTGTCAAAAGTCATCTTTATACTAAAACAACTCTCTCCCCCATGCAATGTTCTCGCCAGGAATCCAGAGGAATTATTGGCATCCTATTGCCCTTGCAAACAACTTTTTTTTTTTTTTTTTGGTAAAAGCAAGGTTTGATTAATTGGATCTAATTGGTAACTGAATATGTATCTGCTCCTTCAGAGATAAAGCAGAGGTTGAGTGGTCTATTCTGTGCAAAGGGGAAAAAAGAAGACTGGGATCGGGTGGATCTTTCCCATACTTCCTGTGATGATGCACACGTAGGCACTTGCATAAAACAGAGGCATGAGGTCTAGTTCGTTTCCTGATAGCAACAATGAGGGGGAATGTGTTCTGCCTAGCTGCTCCGTTAGTGTTTGCAAAGGCATGGTTTGGTAAGTTGAAATAAAGAGGAAACAGGAGTTAAAATACAAAACTGATTTTCATGATCAGTGAAAAGGTTTGCCAAACATTTTGGAGTAGCAGAAGCAGCTGGAGAGTGGGTGTGATACTGGATGGACATTGTGCTGGCTGCAGTAACTTATAGTGAAGACCCCACCAAAACCATAATTCACCCAGGACAGTGACCCAATAAAGGCTGATCTTGAACTTCCTGTTGTTTGAAAAAGGAATGGAAAACACTTTGTGTTTTTAAAACTGGAATAGGTGGGGTCATTTTAATCATGATTACAAGCCCTTCAGTGTTCTTCTAATTTTGGTTTACCTATTTATTTACTTTAGCTATCAGGCGTATACCTGAATGCTAGCTATATTACAATATTTTCATTTTTACATTGACACCTCTCGACAACTGTAACTTTTATCCCTAAGGACATTTTAAAATGGCTTCTCAGAATCAACCAAGAAGATAGATACTAGGACATGAAATCATCCTCCCCGCCCCCCCGCCCCCCCATTTAGGGCTAGGATAGCTAAATTAGTCTAAAACAGGTCTCAATGCTATGTGGTTGAATATGTTGTGGGAAATAGCTTGGTAAAACTGCATGCACCAGGTGATTGCATTAAGCCATAAGATGGGTGACAGATTTTTGGGGGCATCACATGTCACATGAACATAGCTGTTTAGTTTTATTATCCTGAGATTGATTAAGTGCCATCAAGTCAATGCTAATTCTTGCTGACCACATAAACAGATTTTCTCCATGACAATCTGTCCCTAAGCTGGCCCTTCAGGTCTTCCAGTGAACCTAGGATTAGGGTTAAACATATTGTGTGATTCAGCCAATGAGTCCCTTCTTCATCGTACTTGTCCAGCTAGTTCATTCATTTTGCCTTACATTCGGTCCCTACCTTTATTCTTCTCTGTAAATATTCCATCTCAGATGAATTATAACAGCATCATTGCAGATAATGCCATGCAGATACACTGAGCCTACTTTCTTAGGTGTGGCTGAGGCAATTTTAGCTGCAAATTTGCATAAAATGGGAGAACTAGAACTGGCATCAGAAGGAATAAATTATTTATCAAATACTGTGTGCTCTGTATATGAATGCAACTATATTGCATTTACATTGCAACTGCATAGTCTTTCTTAGGGGAGGAAATATGTTATTTAATGTAATCTACAAGTAATGAGTTAAACATGGAGAAGAGCTTTTTTTTCTCTTTTTAATACAATAGAGAATAATTAGACACTCATAATAAAGTAGCTTGATTGTCTAATAAATGACATTCCTTCACATAGGATGTAATTAGTTTTATGCATTTGACAGTTCTGTTGTACATCTAGAAAAATAATTTTTTATGTATTTTTCCTGATTCAACCACAAATGCTTGTAATTTTCAAGATTAATAGGAGTTGCTGTGAGGAAAGAAACATTTCACTTCATTATGGAGCTTTCACGGTCTTTCCTTTTTTCATTGAAATGGTTATAGAGGACAAAGCAAAGAAACACCTCCCTCATCAAGAACATAAAGATAAATTTATTTGGAAGAGAATGACTGGGAGTTCACAACAGGAATGAATCCCAGGTGGTGAACCCTACAATTGTATAGCTGGAAAGAGCCCTTGAGGCTATCAAATCCAACTCCTTGCTCAGTGCAGGAATCCAAATTCAAGTATCTCCAACAAATGGCTGTCCAGACTCTGCTTGGACACTTCTAGTGAAGGTGAAGCCAGCACTTCTCCAGGGTAGCACACAGTGCCTTTAGTTTAGACCTCTATGATTCAAGGTCATTCAAGGTGCTGGTTTGTCATCCATAAAATCCTACATCATTTGGGACCTAGATATCTTTGGGATAATCTTCTCCTACTGACTTCTGCTTATCCAAAAAGATCTGGAAGAGGAGGTTCTCTTTTGGTCCTTTTTAAAAGAGAACGTCAACTGCCAGGATCCCAGGGATTAACTTTCCCAGTTGTGAATTAGATTATCTCCTTTGCTATTGACATTCCAAAAAGCTTTCAAGACTTGGCTATCCAAAAAACCTGGGATCAGAATTGCTGAAAAAAGTACTTCTCCCATGATAGTATGTGTTGATATTTGTTTACTCCTTTGGCGCAGAGTTTATTTTACTTGTAATGTGTTATTTATTTTGTTATTTTGATCCATTGTTTTAACCCGCTTACAGAAGAGGGTTTTGTATGTTAATGTGGATCTCCTTGGATTGGAGCAGTCTATAAGTATGTAAGTAAATAGATAATAAATAATATACTTTTTTTTTTTAACTTTTGACATGAGAAGTCTACAGAAGCTGGCAGAACCTAGTTGTTCTTGGCTGCTCTCAAAAAGCTAAGCAAGGTTGGGCCTAATTAGTATCTGATTACCTCCCACAAGTACCTAATTAAGACTTGGATATTCCAAGAAACTTTGGGCTGTGAAATGTAGATGCACTCTTCCCTGGTAAATGCAGGCATTGTTTGTTTTATTGGGAGAATATTTATGGGGATGTGGACTGTTAATGTTTTTATACCATTTTAATCTTTGTTATGAAGGTAGAATGTTTACAGCTTACAGTTGTCTGTGGTGGAAACAGCCCACAATCTAAGTAATAGACAAACAATTAATTGTTGTTACCAAGAAACAACCTCTTTTTGGACACAACATGGCTGTGTCCAAAAAAGCCATCAGAGGTTAAGCTCAACCAGAGAGAGATTTTAAAGTAAAAGCCATGAGTTCAAGAATTAGAGTTTAGATGAGGAAACCATTGCATACTTAAACCAAACTTGAGGCCCAGGAAAATGTTTGTCCTTAAGAGAAGAAACAACGTTCAGATATCCAACTGTGGATCACATTAGAATGATCTGTACTATAAAAAAACATATCTACAGCTCTCTGGTAGAAGGCAGGATATATCAATAAATGTTGAACCTAAGATGTCCGTTTGGGAAAAGGGGAAGATAAAAAAGCAGATACCACGTTGGATATTTGTTGTTTTGTACTGAATATTACATACCAAAACACTTGCTCAGATTAGTCTGTTTGTCAATGAAGACCTTAGCAGAAATAACATTTCCAAAAGGCATAAACATCTGGAGAATGTCCTGGTCACCAAACTCTTGTGGGAGGTGATAAATGAAAAGGTTTGCTCCTTCTGGACCTTTTAAAAAAAGACAGAACAGGCAGCCAGAATCAGCTCTTTCGTTTTATGCTGAGAACATTCACTAAATATAATTTAGCTCACTCTTTCCCCCTGTGGTGTCTTCCAAATATGTTGGGACTGGAGGGAAAACAAAGATGTTTTATTTTTTTTTTACCCAGGGTCTTTCCCCCCACAAACTGGGTCCATTGGAGTTGGATGGCCAATAAATTTAAATGAATGAATGAATGAATGAATAAGGAAAATTGAAAACCAAAAGTATTGTGAAGCAGTTCAAATATTTATTTTTTACATTATCTATAAAATGGTTGAAGTGTAAAAGAAACCGTATTTATTTTTTATATTTGTTATAGTTACCCAACTAATAAATTATAAACCAACTTATGAAACAAACTATCAGGGAGAGAAACTTATCTCAATACAGTTTTCAGAGGTCTGTGAAAATGATAAAATAACAACAACAAAAAAATAACAAAGGATCAGAAACATGCAGATACAGACAATGATTTAGAAAACAAGAATTCCTGGACATTTCATATGCCAAAATATGTATTTTAAGCTTTGTTCTGCTCTTTTTTTTACAATTGTTTGCAGAAAAATTGTCCTTTTTGTATCTGTTTCATACCACGGAGAACAAAGTTTAGAATACTGCTTTTTTATTTTACCACAATGCTGATTTTTTTTCTTGTTTTCACATTTCACATAACTTTTTGCCTTCTTGGTTCTCCTAAACGGGTAGAAAATGAAGAGATGCTACATTCCTGGCAAGTCCATTTGCAACAAAAACATTTGAAAGTAAATTCAACCCATAAATTTATCATCACTGTATGAATAAACTTTAGCATTCAGTGCTGTATACCAAACATAGCTTTTATAACCAGGGTATTCGTTATGAATTTTATATGTAATGAAGTGGCTTTATATTTATATGTAAAGTAGGCTATAAAATGATTATAATTATTACTTGTATTTAATTTTCCTCCCAAATTTCAGTTTTTTCTGGTTGCATTAGAATTCCTGGAAACTATACATCTCTCCTTGGGGCCACAACTAGCAGAGTGGTCAGAAAGTTATGATGGCAGCTTTAATTGCTCAGTTACAGCCACCATCTTGTCACTCCAGTCTCTAAATGTCAGTGGAACTCCTAAAAAACACAGCTAAAAATGAGATTTTTTCTGTAGGAGAGTTGTAGGTTCCTTTTTTGAACCACCCATCAAATAATAATAAAACTATTATCTATTTTAACTATTTTCTATAAGCTCTTTATTTACACTGTATACTTTAAAGTCCTATCTATCTATCTATCTATCTATCTATCTATCTATCTATCTATCCATCCATCCATCCATCCATCCATCCATCCATCCATCCATCCATCCAATTTATATAGCCTGCCCATTCTCAAGGACGTGACTATATTTTCACATCTTTCCATTCTATATTTCCAATATATTTGTGTATGGCCGACTTCTCTATTTCTGTTGTCTTAATCTCTGTCTATCTCTCTGGTCCCTCTCTGTAGAGCTAAACTCTTCTTTCGACAGAGGAGAGTTCAATCTGTTTGATCATTTTTTAGTTTCTGCTTCCTATTTTGTTCAGGTTTTGGCCCTTTCTTTGCCTTTTCTTGGCAGGGCTTCTGGACTCTTCGTCTCTTCTTCTCAGTCATGGCTCCACCTGAGGGAAAGCTTTCCCTCACACAGCTCTGAGGGAAGGAAAAAGGCCCGTCTCCCCAGTTTCCTCAGGCACTGCCTCCTTTCCCATTGCCTCTTCTCATCAGGGCTGTCTATTCTTTAGTTTTTCTCTTTACTTTGACTTCTGTGCTTTGGTTCTGTTTATTCAGCCTCTTCTTCATGAGCTGCCAGGTAGCCATCTTGTCTCCCCCCCCCCCCGCCGCCTGCTGAATGCTGCTGTTTGATTGGCCACTGCTGTTGGATTGACAGCTGGGCCGTCTTGACAATGGGGGAGGGCCAAGAAGGAGCTCAGGTATTTATTACCTGCTCAGGTAGTCTGTCTACAAGGAGGAGAAAGGGATTGTCAGAACTGGCAGGGTGAGTTTACTTTATACATGAAAAAGGGGCTTTTTAAAGTGGATCAAATGCCTATTTTAATATTACCAAGCCTTATGTGTTATGTGAGTGGCATGTTCTATCATAGAATAGATACCTTCAAATTAAAAAAAAAATGGATCCAGCTTTCCTCCATCCTCATCATCCTTTATTACAGCCAAAGGCCAGGAAAATGGCTTATCTAATTTGGAGTGTCCTTCTTAAAGGACTATTGATAACTCTGATGGCCCATTACTGCTTGACCATCAATGCAAATCTTCTAAACCTGTTTGATATTGTTTCTTTCCAGTCCTAAATGAGCAAGTAATTAGATTGAAGACAACCACTTCCTTAAAGTAACAAAATGCCTTGAAGGACAGGGAGAGACCTAAGGAATGAATGGATAGGAGAGAAGCCTTTTTTTTTTCATTAAACATCTTGCAATTAGTATTAATTTATTCTCAGTGTTAACTTCCTGGGTTTATTTTGCTCTATTGGCACTGAATATGAAGCAATCAATCATTTATTTGCTTCCCCTCAAGACTCTCAATTAAATAAGGAACCCTTCAATGTAACAACGATGGATTTGGCCATTAACCTCCAAACACTGTTTAGTTACAAAAGCTACATGTTTGTAGTGTACATGCAAATCCAGACAGGGGAGCTCCTTCTCCACCAGAATTGGAAAAAGATTTCAAGGATGGTTTGAACCACCAGCATGTTTTTGCAAAAGCAGCAGACAATGTCTATTTTTGCATTAGAAAAGCAGTGGGTGGTAAAATTCTTTGAGCAAATGCCTAAAAGGAATTTTGTGTGCTGGGAAATTAAATATTTATAGGGTTCCTATATATTCTTCACGCCAAAGGTTTCTATGCAGGCAAGACTACTTAGGTACAGCTTAGTTCCGGTTCAATGTCAATTTCGATGAGTTGGTGACTTTGTAAAGGGTTTTAGGAATCACAAAGTTTCCATTTTTCTGCACTGAGATATTCCTTAACCATCTAATCTAACTAGATAGTAACTCCAGTCCATCCAGATGAATCATGGGGCCGTAGGCTCCTCTGAGAACCATGCCTCCATATTAACATCACTTTTTTCGCTAGAAGGATAGGACAAACACATCGAAACTATAGTAAAGGTGTGCCAAGGGATGAAACCATCAACGTTGCTCTGATTTATTCTTTGAAAATGGAAACGTATCCGTTATTTTCAACGGGTGCAGCATAAGCCCTGAGTGTTGGTAGGGTATTGTGGGGTAAGAAAACTCTAGTGGTAAAGTTTAAGAATGATGGTTGCAGTAGCACTTGTACTAATCAGCTAATTTTAGAGGAAGGCTAAATTTCACTTGTTTTGAGTTTCCCTTGGGATTAAGGATCTCTTCCTTGCTTCCTTTTGCATTTCCCTCCTATGGTCCAAATGGCTTACCTTCTTTCTGGCTGCCTGCAGCACTTTGTTGTTGTAGCAAACTTTGACTGTATAGCGTGGGCAGCGCCGCAGCGGCATACTGCTGTATTCCTGAGTAGGCTTGGGTGAGGGCATCCATTGTGCCAGCTGTACCATTGGTCAAGCCTGTTGTACCGAGTCCTCCGTTCAGGGCAGCCATACCTGAGAGCATTTGAGCAACTTTACAAAAAACCCAACAATAGAGAAAAGAAATTGCACTTATTCATTAGTGCTTCCCAAACATCATTAGCATTAATATGACACCGACAACAACGGCCGTGCATGCAAATAAAAAGTAACAACCACAGCGGTAGGAATAACAATAATGCAAACTGGACATTTCATCAGATGGCACAGAGGAAACAACAGCGGTGGTAGGACAACATCCAACTGATAAACACACACAGAGATCTGGGTTAGGAATGATTGCTAACATCAACTCAGTTTCCCATGTAGGCAGCACCTGGCAAATAGTGGGGTCATCAGGAAATCTGTTTTCCCACTAGTGATTTATGGTATCTTCATAGCATCACCCAGCCATCTTTGAAGTAATATGAAGCCTGTTCTCATCAAAGTTGTTCTGGTGCAATTACAGATGATTCTAGAACAGTGTTTCCTCACCTGGGCAACTTTGAGATGTGTGGACTTCAGCTCCCAGAATTTCCAGCCAGCGTGGCCATTGCTAAGAATCTGGGAGTTAAAGGCCACATATCTCAAAGTTGCCCAGGTGGGGAAACACTGTTCTAGATATAAGTCTCAAGAAGAGAGATGGCTGAAGAATCTGCCACAACCAAGAATAAGCTAGAATTTTGCTGCCACTTCAGCTCACATAACCGAAAACTAGCCTGTCAGGAAGAGTGCTTCTGGCTAACAAGTAGAAAACGTTTGATGGCAGGTAGGTACATCTGCAAACCTGCTGTGCATCATCTCACAAAATGGCTGTACTGACAGCTCTCCTGTTCTCAAAATGAGTGTCACAGGAGGCATGGTCCATCATAAAATACCCGTTTCCCCAAAAACAATTTGAGAAGTCATTCCCTACCACTCCTCGAGTCTCCAAGGATGTTCTTTCTCATTCCAGTTTCCCTCTATCTTTTTTAGAAGAAAATGGACACACTTCCAAGCAAGCTATTCAGCTGTAGGCATTCATTTTTAACTTTTTAAAGAATGCCTTCCCAGTCTAGGTAGGGCCTCAGCAGCTTTCTCAGAAATAAAGTTGGTGCTGTCCTTTGCAATATCCAAAGTTCCCATTTAATTGCTACTAGTGCATGCTGGGTTCTATGTGTGGGGAATTATTTATATGAAGCACCATTCAGTCCCCATCTGCAGAAGGCAGTAGGACAATCAAGGCATGGAATTACTTATGGGAGGGACCCACAGCACAAGGGTCCTTCCCATAATAATTTTTTTTTAAAGCGCTTTTTATGCAGTGGGTCCTAGTTATTTTCCCTGGCATCTCCAGCTTAAAATGATTATTGAACAATGAATAGGAAAGAGACTGTGGAAAAGTTCATATCATGATCCCAGTTTTAGGTTCTTTATAGCCTGTGCATTCCAGCTGTACATGTTTAGGGTTCATGAAGTAAAAAGGGTGCAGTTGCCACTCTGTTCTAAAATCCCCAACTTTACCATTGGAGGTAGGCAATCTGAACCTCTTTTGTGGTTCCCAGAACAGTTCCAGACTAATTCTAGAATAGATGGATCCAAAAATGTTACCCTTTGGGGGCTGGGGGAATCGAGTTAAGCCTTACAGGATCTTGAGGTCACTCCATTTGCCACTCCAACCGACAGCAACATACTAAGCTGAGATAACCCTATCTTAACCTAGTATGCTTGGTGAGTGCAGCCCATGAGTCAGGGAAGGAGGAAAAAAAAAAACATGGTTAAAGCTTAAGTCAGCAATACATTGGAGGCTTTGCCTCTATGAAGACTGAGATACAATTGATGACTTTTCTGCTGACTAAGGAATGATGCAAAGGTGTCTTCAAAAATACATGAATTCATTTTGGCTAACTAATAAGGCAGTATTCCATGTTCACATAGACCTCCAAATATCATAAATCCTTCACATTATTCAGACTGAGAAAGACGAAATACAACTTAAACTAGGTTAAACAAAAGGAGTGTAATGTCTGTAGGTGGAGGTATAAATTAACACTTTTTAAAGCTGTGAAATGGTAATTCATTCCTCTTTAAAAAGGTACGTGGCAAGATCCCTCCAAAAACTTACTTAAAAAAAAAAAAGAATTGGCTATTGAATGGAAGTGCCTGGGAGCAATAAAAGAAGATGATAATCTCATAATCCTTGCCCCCACCACAATTGTTTAAAAAGTATATGAAATCTAGAACAGTGTCCTTCATGGGTCTTTGATAAAGAGGAGCAAGAGAAAGAGTGTTCTTTCTTGTGGTGTTATAATCTGTACTGATTAAGAGGGTTCTAGTGCAGGGTTCCTCAACCTTGGCAACTTGAAGATGTGTGGACTTCAACTTCTAGAATTCTAGAATGCTGGCTGGGGAATTCTGGGAGTTGAAGTCCACACATCTTCAAGTCGCCAAGGTTGAGGAACCCTGTTCTAGTGCATAAATTATGCCTTTTGAAATGAGTATCATTTAGGTAGTACTAGAAGTGCTTTTCCTTAATACAGTGAAGTGTCTTTATTCCCTGAAATCTGTGGAATAAAGGAAGGGGAGAGGCTGGAGTTGAGAAACGTTGCTGAATATGACACCACTGATACATAAAGAAAAGAAGAGAGGACAAAGAGAAAAGGAGAACATATTTGATGCACCCAACCTTCTGGAATGGTTAATAACTCAATCTCACAACTGCTAGGTAGGAAAAAATATAGAAGATGCAACTTCTGGAATCAGAGTAGCAAGTGAGAAACAGAACAGATTTATCTTGTTTCTAAGCTCTGAAATCTGAGATGATGTCCTCCAGGAGCATTTGACAAACAGAAACATGGCACAAGTATCTTGTTTGTTGTGCCAGATTATGAAAGTTCCAATAATTTCTTTACTCTTGATGAACAATTTGATGGGTGAACTAGACAGTTTAGAGGGATGCATGGCAAATACACAACAGCCAACCTCCTAGGGCAGACCTGACCACAGCAGTTAATAAATAAAAAATTTAGTCTATAGTCTGTTTCCCAGTATCTCCATCTATATTGATGACAATCTGCCCAAACCTTCTCTTTTTCCAGCCCGTGTTGAGACATTTAAGGTCTTCCTTGGCATAGAGTGGTGTAAACGTGAGTGCTGTGTGCAACTGGAGAGCACAGAGGGGTATTGGTCCAACAGGACAGGGAGTGTAATAGCATGTGGGAATGGCCTTGAGAGACGGGAGGGGGGAGAGATGCTGCCTTGGAACAATCAGATAAGTGAGGGCATAGCCCATAGCTGCATAATGAGCAGAGAAAGAAACTCAGAAAGGAACCTTTCTAACTTCTCAAGCTGTAAAACAGACGGTGGGAGATTTGTACTATCAGACTTGCAAGACTCTGTTAATGTAGCCTTACAATAAAGTAGAATTAGCTCCTCTGGTCATGTTTCCTGTCTGGTCTACCTGGAAAGGCTGACAGGGAGCTATAGGACATCATGACAAAGCCACCAACAGCCCTGTTCTCCCCTGCCCTTCCCCAGCTCTGCAAGCATCCTCTTTTTCTGGTTGTTGATTATCTTATCATGTCAGCCCATGTCCCACTCTCTCCCCCAGCTGGCTAATAAAGTTTTCTTTGAGTTGATCTCAACTTTGGTGACTTCATGGGCATGTCCTTCTAGTTTTCTTGGTAACACAATGGAAGTGGCTTTGCCATTACTTTCTTCTACAATGCTTTTCTGACTTCTAAGTCTAACCTACCACTCTGGTATTCCCTGGTGGTCTCCTATCCAAGTAATAACAGGCGCAACCTGGTTAGCTTCTGAAGCCATATAAGATTGGTCACATAATGCCAGCTGTCAACAGCTGAACATAACAATTGGCACTTCGGCCAGTGCTCTATTCCACCTGTCCCTTTTGTCCCCTTTATTTCATGGTGGGGAAAACAAAACTACTCTGAGCACCATGGAGCTCTTTCTTCTGGAAGGAAGAGAGGATATCCCACCTGCTAGGACAAAAGAGAAGCTCCCACCCATGGATCCCTGATTGTCCCCATCTACAGACAGAAGATTGCTCAGTATTTTAACATTTTCTTCTGGAGCAGCAGTTGAGCTGAAGTTTGCAATTCAGCTTGCAAAGACCTTTGGGAATCTCATAGTAACTACAGTATGGCTCTTGCATGAGGAAGGGTTCCTAGAATCCTTAAGACAGTGTTTTTCAACCTTGGCTGCTTAAAGATATATGGACTTCCACTCCCAGAATTCCCTAGCCAACATGCTGGCTGGGGAATTCTGAGAGTAGAAGTCCACACATCTTCAAGTGGCCAAGGCTGAGAAACTTTCTCAACACTGCCTTAAGATATCAAAACCCTTGCTGTGGAGAAATCCGAGCCATCTAATTGATTCCTAATTCTAACCATCAGTAAATTATTTAGATAATCACAGAAGAGTTAGAACTGACCATAGGAGTCATCTAATTCAACCCTCTCCTCAGTGAAAGATTCACTAGAGAATCTTTGATCAGCCTCTGTTTGAAGATCTCCAGTAAAGGAGAATTCACCACATTATGAGGTGGCCTGTTCTCCTTTCTGCAGCTTGTATAATCAGGATGTTTTTTTTATTTTTTTTTATTTTTTTATTTTTTATAAATAACTCAAGACAGTGAACATACCTAATACTCCTTCCTCCTCCTATTTTCCTCACAACAACAACCCTGTGAGGTGAGTTGGGCTGAGAGGGAGTGACTGGCCCAAAGTCACCCAGCTGGCTTTCATGCCTAAGGCAGGACTAGAAATCAGTCTCCTGCCTTCTAGCCTGGTGCCTTCACCACTAGACCAAACTGGCTCTCTTTTCCTGATATAGAGCCTGAACTTCCTTCAGTCCATTGATTCTGGTCCTGACCTCTGGGACAATGTGTGTCCACCCTTCAGATATTTGAAGACTGCTATCATATCTCTCCTTAGGGTTAATGGATATACAAGTAGTCCTCAGGTTAAGAATGCCCAGTTTATGGATGATCTATAGTTAAGAATGGAGCCTATTGTAGCAAAAATCAAGTTAAATACACAATGGTTCGAGTTCATTGCACAATACTTCTTACACAGTGTTATAAAATAATACTGTTCCAGTTTACATACAAATTCGACTTAAGGACAGACCTTGGGAACAGAACTTGTTCTTAAAGTGGGGACTACCTGTAGAGTATGATTGAAATGGTTACTTAGTTTACTTAGTTTATGTCCCTCAAAAGAGAAACATCCTTTCAGTGATATTTATGGATTCAGATCACTACATAAAATAGGGAAACTAAACATGCTAGGCTAGCGTTGTGGATGTGCTAGAACTGCACTTGCAGAATTTCCAGCTAATATCCCTTTCAGGGAGATGCAATCTTAAAATAGTAGGAAGCCAAGATGCTATAGAAGGCTCTGCAAAGTCTTCTGAGGGTACATAGACACCTTGAGTCTGAACAGTCACTCTGCTGGGGTTGTCTATTAACATTTTCAACATATCACAATGCTCAGGATGTTTTTTATGGAAAACTAAAGGAATGACCTCTCTCTTTCAGTGGCTTTAATTTTTTACCCACAAATTGCCTGTTATAGCAATTTGGGTCTAAAGCTGAAGCTATATTGAAAAGGCCAATGGAATCTCCTGCACTTTTCTATCTTCTGGTGCCCCCCCGCCCCCCCATCAGCTCCTTTTCTCCAAGACTGAATAGCTGTTGCTATTGGATCAAAGCTGCAGAAAAGTGATTTGAGGAGCAGAGTGCAACGAAATAACCCAGGAGGACCAGTGTTATTTACCTGCAGTCAAATCACATTCCTGTCCCTTTTAATCTTCTTGTATAACCTTTCTCCTAAACCTTTACACTGATGAAGGTTTTATAAGAGAAGGACGAAGAGGGACAAATCTTGAGAAACTGGATAAGAAATAATAAGGCAACTACTGTGCAGAGAACTTAAGCAAGCAACATTTGCTAAGGAAACCACCTTTCTTCTGAGTGGGCCAAGGCAGACCCAAAACAAGCAAACCAACAAACCCTATGGTGATGCTCAAATATAGAGCAGACATATGGGAATATAGTAGCTAGGAATTTTGAAGAAAGAGAGAAGGGCACCCAAAATCATTATTGCTGACAGGGATTTTGGGCAACAGGTTGCAACAAAACAGGATAAGATCACATTTTTCTGGTTCATACCTTGGTTTTTAGTGGTTACAATGGCAGAGGATGTCAAAGAGGAAGATTTTACAGCACTGGCCAAGAAGAAGTAACTTTCTCCACCAGGATAGGTTGGGTAAAGGATAAAAGGGTGAAGAGCATCCTGGTATGGCAAGAAATATACTGTTTCCAATTTTTTTTTTTTTTGCAAGGCTCTTTTTGAAATCCCAGAAAAATCAGAGGGACAGATATGGGTGCATATGCGGACAGAGCCACATGGAGAAACAAATCATGTTTTGATTGATTGTATCAACTGGCTTTCAAGGACTCAGTTGTATCTTAAACACAAACAAAAGCAGACCAGACAAGAAAACTCCTTTGGTTAAAGGTAAACAGCTATGAGAAAGTTCTCTCTCCATTTTTTCTTTTGCAGCTGTGAAAAAGCTGGAAAGGGAGGGGGAGTTTCATGCTTTTTGAACCATCCACTTTCCGCACCTTTCCTGTCTTAGTTACATTTTTGTGCATGATATAGACGTATCTAGAAATCTGGGAGGTTTGCAACCATTCTTTAAAAAAGTGTTCTTGGTATTTCATCGACAAGTTGGCATTTACTGAGCCTTGAAGACTGCCTTCAGAATGATTCACCTGATATTAGAACGATAGGTGTTCACACGGGAAGGGCCAGGAAAGGTCCTTAGACACACCTTTCCTGCAAAAATTGTGCATGAATCCCTACGTACCTTGCAAATACATATTTGCAAGTTCTGAATTTCTCCTATTATTTTACACTCAACCACAAAAAATGGTGAATCAATTGCATGGGGTGGGCTAAATGAATTTCAGTGTACACTG